>NC_140234.1:48829180-48941680 GCF_949987555.1 Borostomias antarcticus | reverse complement strand
ACACACATGCACGCACGCACACGTGCACTCATACACACACACACACAGTCACACACACTCACAACAACACGCGTACACAGAGGTAATGAGTCGCCCCCTTGCGAGATGGCCCTCTGCTTTGTATGTGTGTTGCATTTGTTAACAGTCACATTTTCATTTTTCATTTTCCCTCTCTCTCTCTCTCTCTCTCTCTCTCTCGTTCATACAGACAGGGCTGAGTGTCCGTTGTCTTTTCCGCATCACATCCTGCTGAACACAGCGGTTTATGATTCGCAGACAGAATTGGACATTATTTTTATTGGGTGGGAAAAGTTATTATGATTGCTGCCTTTATCGTGCCGGCCAGGTCATGCAATGCATTTTTTCTCACCCCCGTCAGTGTCACTACAAAAGTGACCTCCAAGGCCTTTCAGAACAAATGCAGTTAATGAAATGCTGCGGAGTGCCTGAGACCGGCGGGAGGACTTGAGCCTGTTTTACTAGGTGTCTCTTCCCAGAATCATTTTCTGTCAGGACTAGTCTATCACTGTAGGTTTATAGACTTACTGTATGGGATGGTGGTCATAAACTTCTATAGGTGGAATATACAGTAGTGTACTGTATGTGTGTGTGGAGTTGAGGGCAGTGGAGTGTGTGTTTGTGTGTGTCTCCGAGGAAATTGTGCGTGTTGGGTGGGACTGTGTGTGTGTGTGTGTCTGTGTGTGTGTGTGTGTGTTGTTTGTGTGTGTGTGTGTGTGTGTGTGTGTGTGTGCTTGCGTATATAGGCTGTTTGTGAGAGTTTGGCTGTGTTTATGACTGATAAGCTTTCTCTCTCGGACTGGGAACATATGGTCATATAGTTTTTATTTTTTTTATTTAGGGCCCGAGCACTGGCGGCGCAAGGCCCTATTGAAATTGTAAGGATTATTATTCTCCCTCCTCCTACCTTCTACCTTGTTCTCCCCAAACAAATGCCTTTTTGGCGGCCTAAACATCGATGAAAACGCATGAAACTTTGCAGATACGTCAGTCCCGGTGAAAAAATAGATATTTCATGAGTGATGGAAATGGGCATGGCAAAACGGCTCAATTTTCCCCCCTGGAAAATTTAAAATGGCGAGCCCCACCTTTCAGTATGATGTAGGCGAACGAAATTCGGTGGGCATATTTAGTTCATCGAGACACACTAAAATGTCTCTTGGAGCTATATCCAACATCCAACAGGAAGTCAGCAATTTTGCTCTTAATGTGCAATTTTTTCCTTGTTTTTACCATTTCCATGCCTCGTACTTTAACGAACTCCTCCTACAGATTTCATCCGATCAACTTCATATTCGGTCAGCTTCATCTTAAGACCTTTGTGATAAAAAATTCTTAAAGAATTGAGTTTTCACCAAACACCCTTGCCGCGGCGCCGCAGGACTGCTCACTGCTGCTTGCAGCCCAAGTTTTATATGTGAGTTTTAAGTGTGTGGCTTTGTCCTCGGCACTGGGATGGTTCCATTGTTCTTAACATCAGCCTGCAACAGTTTTCTTTTCGTATCGAAGTGAAAGTCTCCAGGTCATCTCTGTCCTCCTGTCAGTCTCATTCCTCCCCTGTACCACCCTGCTTTTATGTGCAGTGTCTTGGCGCCCAACACCTGCATGTTTTCTGCGACCATATCCATTGTGTCAGACATGGCGGCCTAGCATCCTTCCCTTTGTCTGCGAAACCAACTCAATGCTATTCTTGGGACTGGCTGCCAGGGGAAACCGCCCTGGCTCCCACCAGCTGGAATGTTGCCATGGGTACATGGGTGGCAGGCAATCTGTCGCTTGTTTACACTTTGTGTATCACTCTCTCAGCGCTGTAAATTTGTCTCTCTCCATGGCCACCTCTCCATGGCCACCTCTGTCTCATTTTGCCCGGTTGGCGCACTCATCAACAGACCTTCATGTTGAAGTGTCATAGTATGGTAAACACAGGTGTAATTGATCTAATTAATTAAGGTGCCATTCTATTTAGCGCGTCACAGCCATTCCAGTGAGCCAGCATGCCGAATAACAGGCTCTGGCTCACCTAAATTCTAAATGGAACATGACCATAATTAAGGTTATTAATTACCCTGCTATGACACCTCGACATGGCTGCTGGGAAAGGGGTCTATTCCTCTCTCTCTCTTTTTCTATATCCCTCTCTCTTACTCTCTTCTGTCTCTCTCCTTTGTCCTCTACGATGGCACGTCGGTGCCAAAACCCACAACCCACGTGCGTCAATGAGATCCACGCGCAACTGAAACAGCCATGCATACATATTTTTGCAAGCCTTTTCACAGCGCGGGGTGAAAACTCCAGCACCTGCAGACACTATTATGCTCATCTAACATATTCTTCATTCACTTAATTTATGCTTGCAGTGTTGAACATTGTTCACTAGAAGGGTTAGGGTTAGGGATTCCACTGATGAAGGCATGCCACCTTAAATCTTTGCTTCCAGTACATTACAACAGACACACACCATACATGTGGAGAAGGAGGAAAAACGCCAGAGAAGAAGAACTGAGATGGAGAGACAGTCTAACAAGTACTGTACACTGATATGCCCTAGTCCTCCCTGTCTGTCTCTCTTTCACCCCACATACCACCTTGTTAGTGTGAGTGTGTGGCGTACATGGCTCCAACCGTTGACCTACTCTCAACTTTCAGCAGTGCGGGAAGAGCACTCTATCGATCGCGGTAATGACAGGGGTGATAGGCCTATCGGTGTGGCGATGTCACAGGATGACACGGAGACATCCTGGCAGGTGCCCTGCCCGCCCAGACCTCCCACCTCGCCTTTTAGGAATGTGGGCGAAAGCATCGATCCATCACGCATCGATCCATCATGCAGGTGTCACTTTTCTGCCATTGATCCCCCCACCCCCCAGGTCTGGCAAGTGTCCAGGCAAGAACCTCAGATAAGGAGACACCTGAGAGAGGTGAAGCTATACAAAGGATCCAGGCTGCTCCATCGGCTCCAAGTCTCCATCGTCTCGAAAACAACCACGGTTAAGGGTCATTTTAGGGCTAGCCCTGTTATTATATAGAGCTGCATCGCTTATGGGCACAGTCATGAAAAACAGTGTCTACAGCTCCTAGAGAAAACCAATACTCTTCTCTCCCATTGAGGTAAGTCCTAAAGATTCTCTGTCCAGCTTTTTATCCCTGTATTAATCTTTCCGCAGTGGAATCTTTGCTCTCTTGGTGTATAAGACTTTGCTAAAAGTGTCTGGTGGCATTTCTCACCTATACTCCATGCTTAAGATCTAGCCTGATAACTATCACTCTGGAAGAGAGGGTGGCATTGATCTGTCTCATGCCACTCGTAGCAAATTGATTTAATCTCACCAAAATATCTAAACATTTTCTCTTCTCCTGACCTCATCCTCTTTACCGGCTAATGGTGCGTAGAGAAGCTGTATACTGTAGGTTGACAAAATCTAGGTTTAGCTGTATTTTGCTCTCAACAGTCATATAGGAATGCATGTGAGTATATCAGTATATAGTGTATATATTGAAAAATATAAGTATATAGCATTGAAAAATGTCTGGTACACAGCCTCCGCCCATGGCTATGGGTTCTTGTGTAGCATCTTCTAAGAAATTCCCTCCGGTTACATGGCTAAATTAGCATCAAACACAGTGGTTGCTACCTGGATGGGTTGAATTAGGGTATCTATAGCCTTAAGGGTACTGCACCCTACACTGTCCCTGGAGAATGTGTGTGCCCTGACTGTGTGTTCCATATGGAAGGATATAGCCTAATTAAACAGTATTACATGCCCCCCCCCCCAAATAATCAGTAGAAAAGATCAAAATCATCATCCAAAAATTGGGAGATTTCTGTCTAGCATAAATATTGTGTGCTACAGTAGGAATCAGGTGTATTATCTGGGGCAATAACCAATTGAAGACTTGAATAGTGTTGCCCTAGGGCAGCCATCGTTAAATGCACTCTAACACGCTCCAAATGTGTCTGAGTGACGTAGTGGTGCTAGGTTGTCCTAGTGTTGTTTTTTTTCCAGTTGCACCATGTTGCGGTGACATGATGGGAGGATAGTGATGGTGTCAGGCGACTGGCTGTGGCTCTGGGTTTAAATGCTGTGGACTCCAGGGAGAAGCGCTCACGCTTCAAAGTGTCTTTCCCTGTCAGAAGCAGGACACACTGGATTGTTATTGGGGCTAAAAATAAAAAGCCTTTGACCTTGACTATGTCACAGAGGCGGAGAGAGGGAAGAGCAGGAGAGAAAGAGGTGGAGAGAGCGAAGAGGAAGAGAGAAAGAGGTGAATGGAGAAAGGATGGTATAGCGAGTGATAGAAGAGATGTGGGGTGGGGAGAGAGATGAAGAAACAAAAGGATGAGGACAGAGAGGGAGGGAAAGTGTGAATGAATGCAGTGAAGGATGCTGACATTTGTATTTGACAATCAGGGATTGACTGTTTTATTGTATGCTTCTCTTTTCTGCCTTTCAGACAGTGGGGAGGAGAAGTTAAATCTTGTAAACACATCCATGAATAATTATATTAAGTGATGGAATAAAAATGAAAGATGTTATTGGACTGAGGAAGAGAGAAAAAGAAAGAAGACTCAATGCATTAGAAGAGAGGGGGCACACCGCATGTGCTCTATTCACAGCATCCATTTTGCTTTGGAAAATACTGCCCATTATACATGTATCTCTTTGTGCCATGCTTTTTTCAGACTTCAAAAGTCAATGGAGCTGAATTACTCAGAAACACAAAACTATTGATTTCTTTTCAGCAGCAAACAGCAGAACTTCATGTTCATCTGAAATACAGGGCAATGTGATAGTTTTGTAAAAGACCGCTGTTACAAAAATGTTAAAATGTTATTCATTCATTTATTCATTAAACCTATTTAAGATTATCATAAAATAATTGAGAGTGAGCCTGTTCTTGAGATACTGTACATCTTCTGATGCACCTGAACACATCAGGTGCATCAGAACACATCAGGTGTTTCGGGTCTTTCTACATTAGAGACACCCTTGCCCAGGTGACCCCACCACGGTTGATCTGACCGCGGCTTGTGTTCAGGTGGCGTTCGCTTTCCCCCATGGACCTCTTCTCCGGATCCAGAGCCAGAGCCATCTCGAGACTTTCTCAGCTGCTTTGGTGGTGTTCTTGATGGCTCTGCTCCTTGCTTCTGTGGCTCTGCTCCTTCCTACTGTGATGCCCTGTGCACCAAGGGCTTTGTGGAGTGAGTGCCCCACAAATCCTCTGCAGCCTACTTCAGTGGGCGTGCATCTTGCCTTCCAGCCCTGCACTCGACAGTTGACGACCAGATTTTCATATACCCTTACTTCCATGAGCCTCCCCCAAGCTATCCTCCCACGACACTGTCAGCTCCATGATGATGATGTGCTTGATGCTCTCAGAGACCAGAAGGATATCTGGCCTCAGCGTAGTGCTGACAATGTGCTGGGGGAATCTCAGCTGTTGTTCCAGATCCACTGAGAGCTGCCAGTCCTTGGCAGTTGCCAGGATCCCTGCTGCCGCCTTCTTCTGTCCTGCCCTTGGCTGCTCTCCTGCCTTAACAAATGCGATTGCGTGGGCAGTGTTGCACACTCGGCTACTGATCCCTTTGCTGATGGCTTCCGCAATACCTTTCAGCACCTGGTTATGGCACCAGGTGTACCGGCCCTGGCTGAGTGCTTTTGGGCAGGAACTCAGTATGCCCTCCAACGTTCCCCTTGCTGAGCACAGTGGGCAGTTCAGGGTCTCTGCTTTTCCCCAGGTAAAGAGGTTCGCTGGGCTTGGAAGGACATCATACACTCCCTGAATCAGGAAGGTGATGCGGTGTGGCTCAGCCTACCAGAGGTCCATGCAAGTGACTTTCCGGGCCATGGCTTGCTCCTACCTTGTCCAGGCACACTGCCGGCCGCTCTGGATGATCTTCCTTCCTCCCATGCAGCCTTCATCTGCTCTTGAATCTGCCCCCGCTTCTCCTTCCCCTTCCCCTCCTTGTGCCGGGGTGTTGGGAACAATCCCAAGCCCGCTCTACCATTGGCCATTACACCCACCAGATCTACCATGGACCATTACACCCACGAGATCTACCACAGGCCACTACACCCACCAGATCTACCATGGACCACTACACCCCCCAGATCTACCATGGACCACTACACCCACCAGATCTACCACATGCCACTACACCCACCAGATCTACCATGCACCTCTACACCCACCAGATCTACCACATGCCACTACACCCACCAGATCTAACATGCACCTCTACACCCACCAGATCTACCACATGCCACTACACCCACCAGATCTACCTTGGACCTCTATACCCACCAGACCTACCATGGACCTCTACACCCACCAGATCTACCATGGACCACTATACCCACCAGATCAACCATGAACCACTACACCCACCAGATCTACCTTGGACCTCTACACCCACCAGATCTACCACAGGCCACTACACCCACCAGATCTTTGTGGCGCAGCCGTGACTCACACAGCACAGCAGCCTGGGCACTCAACTTGCTTTCCGCTCTCACTACCACTCCTGCCTGGGTCACCTTTGGGGTCTCTCGAGTCTCTGTACATCAGCACCTCTCTTGTCCGTGTAACCATGAACTCCTCTTCCAAAGACTTCAGGGACAACCGGAGCTTTGTGCTGTTCTCGTAGAGGGCGATGGTGCTGAGGCTTCTAGGCAATCCCAATCATCTCCTGAGATAGCTGCTGACCATCCTCTCCAAGGTCTCCACGGTAGAGAATATAGAATGAAGCTGAGAGATGAATAAAAGATCAACCAACAGAATAAGTTAAAATTGTTAAAATACATGCCATTGTAAATAAAATAATTGTATGGTGTGTGTGTGTGTGTGTGTTAAATCCACCCTTCATGGAACGTTGATATGTCCTAACTACAGTAACACGGCTCTTGTCATCTCCAATAACACCCAACAACAACTGAGCACCAGCACACTCTTCCCTAGCCCACACTGACAGAAATCACAATTAACCATTCAACACCGTGCCAATCATGGTGTTTCCACCTCCGAACAATATCCTGACAACGGTAATATGTTGTCAAGCGCCCTTTCTTTTCTTTTTTTGTTGCTTATCGTTGCCATGAAACGCTGCAGCATTAAAAGGATCTTTCATGAAAGATAAACCAGCTGTCAGAGCATGGTAGCTACATTTACATTTGTGTTGCAAGACAAATACAGAATACACTTTTCACAGCACATCAAACTGATGCAAAGATTAGTGGAGTCAGCAGAATTTTGCTGCAGTGAGCTTCCAGAACATTCTACAGACAGTATGTGATTGGTCCTGACAAAACAAAAACCCCCAAAAATAACAAACATTTACATTTAATTTTATTTTCTAGTGAGAGATTTCACTGTGAGCTGTTTGGAGCCATGCACTGTGTGAAATAACTGTACTACTGCTGGTGTGTTTTTGAAGGAATTCAATCACACGCTCTGTTCAAGCCTCACAGTGGAGGAAGGAAGGAAGGAAGGAAGGAAGGAAGGAAGGAAGGAAGGAAGGAAGGAAGGAAGGCAATGTGCTGAAGCTAATGGGCAACTGCTAGGCTAATTCGCTAGCTGTGAAACGTTCATGCATATCCACGCAGCATATCCAAAGCAGTTCTCCTCCTTTCCCTCGTCTTGCCTACATAGACAACCCTCTTTTGTAATGGAATTAATGAGCCAACAGGACATGGCATGGTTTGTGTATTAAGCCAATGTGATAGGTGGTCTGCAGTAATTAGGCCCAACACATAGAGGACTGTGAGTGCTTAGCACTAGACTATTCTCACAGGGACCGGTCATAATTATTATGGGATCTACATTATGTCTCCTCTCCTTTCAAGTGATGAAAAGGTTTCATTCTCTCACCAATTTAACAAAAAAGGAAGACAAGGGATCAGCTTTGGTTTATGAAAGGAGAGCTAATTTGATCAAATCTGTACCGCTGCCTCAAAAAGTGCTTAATTTAATTTTAGTGGAAAGCCATCTTTATTTTTTCTCTCTCGTTCTTACTGTCTCTCTCTTCTCTCTTTCTTAGCCTGCTCTTTCATACTTTCTCTCTCTCTGTACTTCTTTATTTTCATGTAACATATAGATGCACACGGTGACAAACATATGACAAAACATACAAAGAGAAGTTTACAGCAAACTGCGTTGAGAGCTGTTTCAGCGCATGATGATCCATGATTGGGCTTTGGAGGGAGTACAGTTATAGCAGTTGACTATGCTTGCATTGTTGGGGATATACTGTGTGTGTGTGTGTGTGTGTGTGTGTGTGCACCCATGTGTGCCAGTATGTAACAGTTCAATATTGAATTGGCCCATGCTACACCCCTCTTCCGAGTTTCATGAAAAGCGGTCTGGTAGTTTTTGTGTAATCCTAGTCCAAAAAATGAATAGAGGTGAATGGCCGGCTCGTGTTCCGTGATTTGATCCGTCCCAAAATTTAATGGGTTCTAAAGTGACCCATGCTACACCCTTCTAATGAGTTTCATGAAAATCGGTCCAGTAGTTTCTGCGCTGTCGCTGGGGTGGAAGTAAAAAGGGAGAGTAGAAGAAGAAGAGATGTCTGCACAACAGCTGCCGCTCCACCGTCTATTCATTGTGCAAGTCACTCTCTTTCTGTGTGCCAGTATGTGACGTTAAGCTGTTTGTCGGTACACTGGATCTCTTCAATGTGTGCTGCTGAGATTGGGTCTCCTTTGTCATGTTTCATAATGTGTGTGTGTGTGTGTGTGTGTGTGTGTGTGTGTGTGTGTGTGTGTGTGTGTGTGCATGTGTGTGTGCATTTGTGTGCATGTGTCTGTGTGTGTGTGTCTGTGTCTCTCTCTGTGTGTGTGTGTGTGTGTGTGTACTTGAGATCTGGCAGACAGCCCACTGGTTCCTATGGGATCTTGTGTTATCCATCGCTGTTCTCTTTCAAAGACAGCATCCCTAATCCAGTCTACCCGCACGCCCACTGCATACTGACCCAACACTGGGACAACTATCTCCACAGAAGGCTCACAACCGGGTAGTGTGCCAGTTTTCTCAATGATCAGATCGGTGCATTGTGCCTCCCTGCAAAATCTTTCATGATAGCCCATTTTCTAACTCGGGTCACAGGAGCGTGTTGGTGACTGGGTCCTTCTGCAAAACAAGAATGCTCGTATCAGATGAGACAAAATAACATATATACATACATTTATTCTCCAGAGAGTAATGATGTATTCACAGGCTTTTAGAGTATATCTGTGTGTGTGTGTGTGTGTCTCTGTGTCTTTGTGTCTGTGTGTGTGAAGTATGAATTAGTAAGTAGTTAAGATCATTTTTGTTTGAGTGAGCGTGTGTGTGTTTCTCAATATGTGCAACTGTGTGTGTAACCAGGGCCAGCGACAGGGGGCGACAAAGGGGACAGTTGTCCCCGGGTCCCAGATCAGAGGGGGCCCCAAACTGACCCTCTAACCTTAGTATTTGTCAGTCACATAAAAGCTTGTTTTATTTTATATTTATAATTTTCCTTGACATAGTGGTCAAGAACAGTTTCACGTCCCCTCCTTGTAGCCCAATGCAAAAATGGTTTGGTCAATCTTAAATTTAACATCACGCTCTCACGCCTCGCATTCACTCTCCAAAATGGCCTCTACTACAGTAGTAGTAGCCTAGGTATCAGTCAGGTGCCGAAACGAAACGAAAAAGAGGCAAGGGACTTCATGGCCAAGTATTTGAAAAAAGGTCAAGAGCAAAGCGAGTTTTATCTTTATTTTAAATGTTAACATCCAGTTATTAGCATAGGGCCGTATAACGGTTTAACACAATGCTTCTTCTCTGACAGAAACTGTTGAGTCTAGAGAAGAAGCTAACGTTAGCTACATTGAAGGGAAGAGACAGACAGCAGAGACCCAGCCTGCTGATGAGAGACGGGCAGGCGAGAGAAAGAGGAAGCGTTTTTTTGATGAGTCAGATTCAGAACATGATGTGATAGAGGAAAGCCCAGCAACTATATTCAGAAATAATGTGTTTAATGTCGCTATATGGATAGCATAATTTCCCAGTTAGATGTACGCTTCACATCAGTTAAGCAGATTTGCGAGGAGTTCGTGTTTTATGGAAATTTAGAAACATGTCCAAAGACGATATCAGTGCGTCATGCAGAAAGCTGTCCGCGAAATACGAGAATGGTCTCTCACAGTCACTCGAAGATCAAATCCACTATGTAAATACTATCTAGAGTGCGACATTTGAAGATGGTCTCGGACCTTTTGAATGCTATATACAACATGGAGCTACAGAGTATATTTGGAAACCTGTGCATCTTGTTGCGCATTTTCCTAACTCTGCCAGTGACTGTGGCTTGAGGCGAGCGCACCTTCAGTAAACTGAAACTGATAAAAAATGACTTGCGCCTGGCAATACTCTCCATAGAGCATGAACTGGCAGAGAAAATTAACTTCAATAACCTCATCAATGACTTTGCAACCAGAAAAGCTTGGCGCTTGTCTTTCGTTCATTAAACATTGGAACTGATGTTTTTTGTTTTTTTTGTTAATTGACAAAACAAAAGATTATATCCTTTGCGATCCTTGATGTAGCCTAAGTGATCTGTAGCCTACATGGTTTATTTATCTGCGCAGATCATCTTGTTCCTGGCCTGGGCTAGGCACACGGCGGCCCTGTGTGTAACCATTCACGCCTAATAGTGTGTGTGTGTGTGTATGTGTGTATGTGTTTTAGGAGGAAGATAGGCCTTGACCTTGGCTGTGAGCCTTAACTGAAAAAAGGCGGCTTTAACCAAGGAGCTAATTTGTTTCTCAAATCTGAAAGCACAGTCAAAAGTAAAACCAAGTTAGTTTTTTTGGAGGCTAGGGGGCCCAGAGCCCCAACAGAGTCATCAAAAAATCAGTCTGGCAGTTTAAGCGTAAACCTGATCTAAAAATCAATGGAGGTGAATGGCTGACTTTGTTTGGGCGGCTCGTGGACCTGTCCCATGATTCGGATCTGCTCCAAAATGTAATGGGTTCTAGATTCACCTATGCTACACCCCTCCTTTTGCTGGTGAGTGAGTGAGGTAGACACTGGTTGGCTATTTTGACTTATATATACAGTACTTGACTTATATATATATATAATTGACTTATTAGTGAACTGTTGTAACATTGCAATTACTTACACTATAGTCACTCTCAGCTTTTTCGATTCTGTAATGGATGGTATTCATGAGCCAATTATGATAAAAAGTTAATTCCAAGACTAGGAAATTCTTCACCAATAATGTTCTATAAAACTCATAAAACTCAAAAATCTAACTAATTGGGTGTATTGCTTCAGGCATTGTCAAGAACATAGAGGAACAGAAAAAAAGATAATACCTGTAAATACATTAAATTAAATTTAATTTCATTCAGATGGAGAACAAAGATGAGTTTGAGAAGAAGGTAGGCTACTCATCTAATGTCATGCCCGTCATCATAGAATGTGCAACATTTTATGATCCAATGATAAAACGTGTCTTAATTCGTAGACTATAGAATACACTCTGAACCAAGCCTGCTAAATCTGCTCAAAGACGCCACTAGGCGGTGGTGCACTGAAATGTCACTGCGTCACTGCACTGAAATGAAATAACCCGCAGGATTTCCCCTGTGAAATACCGTGATGGTGAAATGCATCCGATCAGAAAGAGCGACCACAGGGTATCCCAACCCTCTCTAGCTTCTTCCAGACATGAAATATGTCCTCAAGAGATCAATCTACAGCATCTGAGCCAGGCTCAGGCATGTTCCGTCAGAGGTTTGACATCACCCCCCCGCCCCGCCCATCTCTGCTCTCTCTTCATGGTGGGAGTCCGTTTCAACGTTTCCCTCACTCTTCCATCTTTCATCATGACTGAAAGCAAGGATGATAAGTTGGTCTTTATCTCCTCGGGGGACAGATGAGGGGCTTTTATATGCCTCCCCCCAGTGACACTCAGTGGGGGGTGAGGCGACACCCCTGATGGATGCCTTATCAGATTAACACATCCTCCAGTTTACCTCTGTGTAATCACTTGGTTGGCCTGCTCTTTAATCCCCCCCGCCCCGTCTGGCAGTTAATTGGTTGATTGCTGATGGCTATTGGTTATCAGGACAGAGATGGCTGAGGAGGTATAGAGGAGAGGGGGATGGTAGACTGAGTTTGGTCTTCTAAAAAGGGAAAGGTTGGAGTGATGGTATCACTAGCAGATGCATTACTAGCAGTGCTTACATTTACATTACACATGTTTGAGTTTTATGTGGCACTGTACAAAGAGCATTACTTCAAGTTCAAAACAGTAGATTCATTGAGTGCCAGGAGAAAATTCAACAGTCTGGTAGGAAAGATCCCAGAATGCTTGTGGGTGTACATTGCATTTAGAATATAACCTTCCATAATGCCTATTGCCAGCATAATGCTGTTAATGGCTACTCTACAATCTCAGCAATCTTAAAAAAAACAACTAAAAAAACATTTCAATCTAAGAGAGCACTCTCAAAAACATTTCAATCTGGGAGACACATAGAAAAGAATGTATCTGACAACAAGCCAAACATTTGCTTTTGGTATTGTCCGCTCTTCCTCACTGGGGATAAGTCTCTCTCACTCTTACCATTTTGTTGCACTAGGTCTACCTCTGGGTCTACCTCTAGGTCTATCTCTCAGGTCCCTGGCTGAAACGAAAAAGGCGTGGGCTGTATAATGACATGTTTGTCTGGACACTGTCAGTGTGCTGCTCTTACGGAGGATCTCAAAGACAAGGGGGCAGGAGAGGAAGTAAAGGAGACATGTTTTCATCCTGTGTTAAGAGTGGTCAACTATTCGCTTTATTCACACAGCTGCCATATTGGTCAAGTCTGACATAATTGGTGGGATGGATGCAGAAGTGCCCGTTGACTCCAGTGTTAAAAGTTCACTATAAAACACCACTTCAAGAACCAAAATAGTCAAAATAAAAGGCTGAATACACTATCAGGGTTATACACTCATCATTACCAGATTGTTTTTCACTGCCATAGTTTTCATGTTTGGAAATACATGGAAGTGAATGCAGCTGACATCTTATTATGGCTCGTTCACTTCCATGTATTTCCAAACGTGAAAACTATGGCAGTGAAAATTAATCGGTGTATGGTAATGATGAGTTTGTAACCCTGATAGTGTATTCAGCCTGTTATTTTTACTATTTTGGTTCTTGAAGTGGTGTTTTTATAGTGAACTTTTAACATTGGAGTCAACGGGCACTTCTGCAATCGTCCCCTCAATTATGTCAGACTTGACCAATATTGACCAAAATTCAGCTGCGTGAATAAAGCGAATAGCAGCTTTTAGACTACACTGTTGTATTTTTTTTTCCATAGAGAGCAACACTTTATTACCAGCAACAGGGATGCGTCTAAACTTTCTTTCGCCGGGTTTATTTGGTGTCTTATCTCATGCACTAATTTGACTGGCTCCCACTATGTACAGTATATTTTATTTATTTATTTACTAGGCAGGGCAATGGGGGACATATTCTCTTTTTGTAGCAATGGCCTCAGGGTGTTGGCACACACACACACACACACACACACTTTTTCTCTTCTTCTGTCTGTCTGATGTCGGTCTCTCTGTTTGCTCTTACTCCAATGGGAGCTCTAGCCAAAGCTCGGTCAATTTTCCTAAATTAATATTCTCAGTGCTAATAGAATGTTGACTGAAGTGTCCGCCAGTATTTGGAGTCTTGTCTTATTAATATGTCTCACAGTTAATTCTCCCTCAAGCTGTAGTAGATTCTAGTTCATATTTAGACTTGATTTCCAGCACACCGATGAGCTATGTTGCCATAAGTGACCCCGGATCTTGATCAGCTATTTGATATGCTTTTCACACTAGAAGTGCTGAATTCTTTCCACTCGATTAAATGCCAGGACCCCCCTTTCATGACTAACCTTAGATATGTGCATTTTATCACCCAGTGTCCTTACATTTTCAAAATTGCACCGGGGCAAGCTAGTTTACGTAAAGCTATTTTGCTCACATTTCTGTGAATTTGTGTCTATCTGTCTGTTTGTCTGTCCGTCTATCTTTTCCCAACTACATTCAGTAGGCAAACACCTCCCAACCCCCAGTCAATCGGTACATTATATTACAGTCATTCAGCAGACATTTTTATCCAAAGCCACTTACAATAAGTTCATTCAACATAGGTAGTCAAGAGAACTACAAGTCGCCAGAAATCATAAGTGTATCTCCTTTGGTCGGGCGGGGGTGTAGGGCTTGACCATGGCCTGGAGGTAGGATAGAGCTGTTCCTTTCACTGCCCTGTAGGCTATCACCAGAGAAAACCAGTCTGTAGTTTTTGACATCAGAGGGGTCAAGTGATGGTTTCTTCAGAAGGGGGGTCCCTCTGCTTTCAAGACTATGGCAGTCTTGAAAGCAGAGGGAAAGCATCCTGATAGAAGAGATGTGTTGATGAGATGGGCTAGCAAGGGAGCTCAGGTGCAATAGACTGAATGAGAAGAGAGGGGATCGGGTCAAGGGAGCATATGGTGGGGCAGCTAGATGTAACAAGGTTGAGGACCTTGTTAGGGGAGAGGGGAGAAAGATGGGGCAAGATAGGATGTGGAGAGGGGAGGGAGAGCGGAAAGGGAAGAGATGGAGAGGGTAGAGAGGACAGGTGTGGTTGGTGCATTGAGCGCCAACTGGGGGGTGAGGGAAATAGGATCTGATATTGTTTACCTTTTTATCAAAAAAGTTGGCAAAATTGTGAGGGAGAAGCGAGGAACTAGGAGAAGGGGGTGGGGGTTGGAGGAGTGAAGAGAAAGTTTCAAATATTTTTTTTTAGGATTGGAAGCAGAGGTTAGAAAGCAGCTTTAGTAGCCGATAGGGAGGATGAAAAAGTGGAAAGAGATACTGTAGGAAGTTAAGAAGATTTTGCTTTTTCTCCATTTACGTTCAACCATTCTCACGCTCCATCTATCACTACGCACTGAGTCCGACAACCAAGGGGCAGGTGGAGTTGGCCATGCAGGCTTGAAGGTGAGAGGACAGAGATTGTCCAGAGAAGAGGAAAGAGTAGAGGGGAGAAGATCAGTGGGTAGGAGAGAGAAGGATTCAGGGTCAGGGAGGGCAGAGGTAACAGAAGAGCAAAGATTGTGGGGGAGAGCGAGCAGTTAGTTAGTTTCCCACATTTGAATTGATTGATCTTGGAGCACACCAAGGGAGATGGATGGGGTGTTGCTATTGCACACACAGACAAATAAGTAAATAGCCTGGCATCACCATCCTGGCCACTGATTCCATTCCACAACCTTCAGGCTATTAGTCCGCTTCTCAGGGGTCAGACCTCAAACCTCAGGGCTTCCGCTCCTGGCTGGCTCGCGTTGATTCAAGGTCCTGGATAACGTTGATTCATCCATGAATAAACTTTGAAACAAATACTTTGAAAAAGTGTTTGGATGTGCTGTGAAGATGTGCTTGGATGTGCTATGAATATGTGGTTGGAATGTTGATAAAGTTACTTGTAAAACCTTACAGTACATGGGAACTTTTGAGTTGGTATAGGCCAAATAATTTATGATGCGCATGAAGTTTTTCATTGTGTGTAGGCATTGGCTGTCTCTATGTGTGTATCCATGTCTCTTGTATAATGTATAATTCATTTTTTCTTTGGTAGTTACTGTAAATAAACTACACACCTCATACTGTGCAGATAAAAGTTGTCTGACTAATGTTTGTGGATGAAGAGATAGTGTAGTGTAGGTAACCTGCTGCAATGGTGATCATTGTATCAGTTTCCCATTCCGTAGACTCAGGGGTCATTTGACCACTGAACGGCGCTATTAGGAGGTAAGAAAGGTTCGGCACTTCTAGTGTTAAACGGCTGCCACTAAAGCCTGGTTCAAATATATTCTTGTTTGCTTTCTCTTCCCTCATATCGCCCTATTGTGTTATGAGTAAGCGTTGATGATTTCTCCAATCAGAGCCAATCACAAGTCCCCTTGTTGTGGGGATCCAATCCCAATCCATGTTGATTGGTTTGGTTTCCTATCATCATCCAATCCCATCCTAAAGCTGTGGCAGCTTGGCACTTGAGGACGAGCACTGGTACTCACTGGGTTGTAAAGTTAAGTATGTGTGTGTGAGGCTCCAGTGACATGTGGTCTCCCTCTGTATTCTGACAGTGAGTCTCTGTCATCTCATCCTCCTGTCGGTCCTCAAGACTCGGCCGTGAAAATGAGACGGATGTGCGTTTCTGTGTGTGCGTGTGTGTGTCCACGAAGGGCAAGGTGTGTAAAATTGGATCGACGACAGCTAATGCCTGACTTCTATCATCCCTTGGCACTGTCGGAGTCACTGGCAGAAGCTGCTGTCACTGCGGTGTCACATGACCACCCACCCAAAACATAGACACACACACACACATATGCTCACACACACGCACGCACACGCACACACACACCACACAAGCAAACACACCACAACCTCTCTAGCCCAAAGCTTTTATCAGCAATTCATTTCCTGGTATTCTAACCCATCAATCATTCAGCATGTCCTCAGATGCAGCAGTCACTCCTGATGAGGGAGAGAGGGAACGGGAGAAGGAAAGACAAAGACGTGTGCAGACAGAGCCAGAGAGAGAATGAGAGAGGAGGCTGTTAATTAAGATTGCAATCGGCAGGCACTTTTAACAGTGGAAACTGTCTCATCTCAGGCACAATTGGGTCCTGAGTTGTGGGGCATGTGGCTTTGCTCTGGGCTCCGCTTGTCCTCAGCACTCTGAATAACTTGTGGTATTCAGACAGAGTGCTTTTGCAGGTCGGCCAATGCGACGCACACCACACTGCCATTTTTGTTTAAAGGAGAATTCCACCCTAGAACAACATAAGGCTCAACAACTAGCCACCCACAAAACAATAAATAAAAAATAAAAGGTTTCCTTGACTATAGTTGCTCCATGTAAACAAAGCATGTTCACGAAGTCTGTACTTCCGGGGATTTGCCGCATCGAAACGCGTCGACAAATCCCGGGAAACAAATTACAGAGGACTACAACAACAACAACAACAACATCTAGAAGGACGTGGACTCGAGTGCATCATGCTAACCCTCTAGTTCTAGATTACCCTATAAAGTTAGTTCAACAAAACAAAAAATATGCGATCGCGTACACTCACAAAAGATGACAACCGATGCACAGATGTTTCATTTACCTGAATTCTTTGGACTTTTTGCGGCGTTCCAGCAACCGATGGAAACTCACTCCCGCAGGTGCAGGTAAATCCTTGATTCGACAAATTGCACAGTATTTTGTAAGTGTCTGTGCTATCTTCAATAGCAAATATACAGTAGCTAGATACAGGGTCTGACAAAATTTCTGAGTGACAAATGTTCGCTCGAAAGATAATGATGGCTACCGCTGTTCTGCCGAATTCCGACTCTGTTCGCCTCCTCCCGATAGCTCAGTTTCACCCAATGCATGCTGGTCAATTGACTCTTTCAAAATAACAGCGTTTGTAACCACCACATTCAGTTTACTTACTTACTTACTTATTTGTAAAAATAATGACATTTTCTGGTTTGGTTTAAGTTCATTGTAAACAAGACATATTTCATGTGTTTAGAGGCTACAAAATCATAGACTTGAATTCTCTGGGGTGGTTGTGGCTCAGTGGTAGAGCAGGTCGTCCAGTGATCGTAGGGTCGGCGGTTTGAATTCTGCCTCCTCCTGTCCACATGTCGAAGTGTCCTTGGGCAAGACACTGAACCCCAAATTGCTCCTAATGAGCAGGCTAGCAACTTGCGTGGCAGCTGCCCCATGTATGGGTGAATGAGAGGCCATTGTAAAGCACTTTTGATAAAAGCGCTATACAAGTGCAGTCCATTTACCATTCTCCTTTAAGCCTACAATTTAAAAAAGAGGATTTTGCCGTCTTTTTTTTGTTTGTTGTTGTTGGTATGCAACCACTGAACCAGCTGTCCTTAGCCTAAGCTAGAGGGTAGCTAATTACCTTATGTCTGGCTCTGATTGAGGGTGAGAGAGACGATTATCTGAAAAAACATTAATGACATTGGACGCTTTTTCTGTTCTGAGTTTAATTTTTCTCAACTTGAGGCATTCAGGCCGCCTGTGCAAAAACGTGAGGCGCATAGAGCAGAAAAACAGGAGATGCTCAGCAATGCAAAAAATGCTTCACTCTAATTTTAAACAATTACATAAAGCTGCCCCAAGTCTGCTAAAAAGCACTCTGTCTGAGTCCGGTCTAGAAGTTTCTGTTTTCAAGTGTTGTTGAAACGGCTCGTTTGCTACTAGTTAACTAGCTGCTATTATTTAAACTCAATTTAACTATTCAAATAGTTTTGATAGGGTGTTATCAGAATGTTAATGTCATATTGTCCATACAGCAGCTTTATCAGTATAAATAAAACCTTTCCTCACTGCTGCCACCTGCCTTCTGACTCACCCGTTTGATTACTGTTAAACCATTTTGATACCTTCCCTGTCTCAACTGACATTACATTTAAACACTGTTAACACGTTCACAATAGATTTCACAGTAGATTTCACAACTTCACAGCTCTTTCCTCATCCCTGAAGAAATGTGACTACTGTAGATGTGTCTGAACTTACTAAAACAGCAAGTCATTTCACGGTTCAGTTCCCAGTCATAACACTCAAAGAAGACATTGGAATTGAGTATGCTTTCCACACATAGACCTCCTTTGAACCTTTGATGATGAGCAGACAGGTTTTTCCTCTCATATTTTTACTTTCTCTCTTTCCTAAAAAGCTCACCATTACCCAGACTGCACTTGTTCTCTTTGATCTTTTACCATTTTTACACCAAAATTAGTGTTTATATGAAGATTTTTTTTAAATGTGGGACAATCGGCAAAAAATATGGTCACTTTTGTCAGGGCCGTGTGAAAACAGGAGATGCCCTTAAGTTCCTTGCAGCGAAAAAAATAGAATCTCTCCAAAAGTGAATATAAGCTTTAAAGGGGTGAAAATTCACATCTGTCCAGGTGTCTGCCAATCGGAGCTGGAGCCGATAAATACCCGTCATTTCCAGGACTGATGCCGATTGTAACCTTTGTTGTGATTGGGTGGGCTTGTTTGTGTTGTGTCGGGTTTACCGCTCCCCACGAAACAATTGGAGATTTGGTCAGGGTTTTTTTTTCTTCATATTTGATATCTGGAATTGCTTTTTTGACATCCGTCAGTGGATTTGACCCACTATACTAACAATTTTTTTTTCTCCCTGGAAACCTCTTATCAATCTCAGAGTTGTCACAACTTTGGCTCCTAGACACATTTCTTTATCTGTGAATATAGCTTCGCTCAGCGTACTGTATTTTTCCGTCTAAGAAATGGGGAAGCTGTAATCCTTTATTTTGATGGCGGAAGCAGCTAATCTTCTGTACGGTTCATTGTGGATAGACTTGGCGATGGCAGAGAGGCAGGTGATAAAAAGGAAAAGCACTTCATGTTCATTAACTTTGCTCTCTTTCTCTCGGGAGGCAGCCTCGCTCGGCCAGATTATCCTCAGTGCTGCTGTTTGCAGTCTCTCTTTCCTTCTCTCTCTCTCTCTCCCTCTCTTTCACCCGTGTCGGATTTGATTCCCACTCGCATGTTTGTGTTTGTTGCCGATGTCGTCTGTCTTGTCTCAATGCGCTTCTTCTCTTTGTTTAGGTAAAGCAGGTGGGATCTGACCCAGGCATCGCCTCGCCAGGTGTGGCTTTAAAGATTGGCTGTTTGTGTACAAGAATGTGACTTTCTTGTTTGCAAGGAGCTCTGAGATATTTTTTGTGATGTGGAGAGCAGACATCTGAAGTGGACTTGCAATGTTGTATTATTCGGTGTGTGTGTGTGTGTTAGGGGGAAGGGTCCACCTAGTCTCAGTCAAGGGGGAGACACTATAGGGAACTCACTGTCCCTTCACAATGTCGGCCTCGGCCTCCCTCTGTGAATATTGTGCTCAGTGAGTGGACGAGAGTGGAGGAGAGGGAGAGAGAGAGAGAAAAGGGAGAGAGGGGAGCGGGGAGCGAGAGGCAAAGAGAGAGACAATTGCAGTCTATTATCTTCTATAATTTCTACTTCACATTAGAAAATGAAAGAGTTGGAATAGAGGATAAACACAGAGGGGAAATAAACAAAGGAAGGTGGTGTCATTTCTTCATCCTCCAGGGACGGAGGGAGACGATGGGAAGACAGAATGAGAGTGCAGGGAGGGGCGGAGACTGGATGGAGAGAGGCAGGGGGAGGAAGGAATGAGATATAAGAAGGAAGAGAGAGTCATCTACACATTAAGCATGTGTGACACTTAATTGCAAAATTCACTCACATTCTTTATGAGTTTTCATAAAAATCAAATTATCATAAAATGTTGAGTTGTAATTGTG
This sequence comes from Borostomias antarcticus, assembly GCF_949987555.1. Lineage (NCBI taxonomy): Eukaryota > Metazoa > Chordata > Actinopteri > Stomiiformes > Stomiidae > Borostomias > Borostomias antarcticus. Next base: position 48,921,289 of record NC_140234.1, on the reverse strand, counting down.
ACAAATGGGGGATTGTGTGACAGTAGAGATGAATGGCAGAACGTGTAGTGGTTTTACAAGCACTTAATCTATGGCAATTTGAAAGGTAGGGTTCTTTGGATTTGTAGCTTCTTGGTGATCACATTTGTGTTTGAGTGCAGTATTTGCGTATACATACAGTACTTTCATTATATGTCTGCACCTTGTATCACACACACACACACACACACACACACACACACACACACACACACACACACACACACACACAGTATATCCCCATATTCATGCACTGAAAGTAGGGCTGCACGATTATTACATAATTGTGATTATTTTGCCTGATATTGTAATTGTGATTATAAAGTGTGATTAACTGGCACGCCACTTTCATATACAAACAAGATGATTCAAGTTGCTGCAACAATCATTCTACACTGTTTGCACAGTAAATCAGCATTAAAATCTATTCATAACTACCCTTATCTTGAATGACCTGACACAGGTTTTGGCCTTATAAATTGTAAGACTCAACATTTAGGGCCATTTAGCATTTTTTACTTATTATGTCATGTTGCTTCTATGGATAAAAGGCAATATAACAAATTAGTTAATTTCAATTCATTGTCAGATATAAAATCTATGATTGACCAATGCTCCAAAGTTTGTACCATGCAGGTCGCATCAAGTTGCTGCTGCTAGGCCTCCCTCAGTCTTGGACACACCTGTCTATCAGTTACTGTAGCTACAGTAGCTAGCCTGTCAGACAACATCAAACTCAAAAGAAACAAGCGAGTGACAAATGTACTGTAGCAAGCTTGCTACATTTATTTCAGAGTAGGGAGGGGAAGAGACAGAAAAACTCACCAAGCCACAACACTGCTATTACATTACTGTAATGAAAGCTGAGCTGCCAGAACACAAAGTGAAAGATTCATGTTGTAGCCCTAATGATGATGGTGAGCTGTGTCTAACTACATGGCGGCTGATAGTCTTATTTTTTAAGTTTCGCCATGTACCATAGAACAATCTAATAATATAACTAACTTTAGCAATATAGACAGCTAGTAACTAGATATTAAACTACCTAAGTTGCCTGTGCTTGTGGGACACTTTATATCTACATTCATTCTACAGTATACATTCTATGTATTCTATTCACTAGCAAAATGATTAAAGGTTGCTTTATAGTCAATAGTCCAACATGTCGGCTGAAAATTTTATTGCCAAAACTGTAGACGTTACCTTTCAATCTGAGTAATGCTGCTCACAGCGCACTCAACGGAATGACCATGATTTGTCAGACAGCATGAGAGCCTGTGATTTATCAGCTCAAATTTCTGTGATTTCTAGGGCTCACATGCTAAGTAGAGCTGTTTAAAACCAGGAATTTGGGATTTGCAATGCAGTGGCAACTCTGGGAATGCATTAATCAGGGCCATTTGAGAATAGTATATCACAGAGGCCACATTTGCAATATTTATTAATACACAAATAATTGTGCAGCCCTAATTGAAAGCTCTAATGATTTTCAATAGATTCTGCAATAACTGTCTGCATACAGCAACATACCTTTCACTAGAACGGAAATGAGAAGTGAGGTCACTAGTGGGTTGAGGTTTGTAATGAACTAGATGTAATGTGACTACTACTCCTAGGCTAGCTTATTTATGTATGTGTTTATCATTGTATTACAGGGGTTTATTCAGCGATATGAATATTGGCCCTTTGAGAATTAGTCTCTTAACCATGTGCAGGGACAGATACTGGCAAGCCGAAAACTATTCTTGTTACACGCCTTAGCCTCCCATGACATAGTGCACTTCCAAAGCAGCCAGCCAGTTTTAATTTGAATCCACACTGAAAAAAAGAGGAGAAATAACAACATTAAAAAGATTAAGAAAGGAGAGGCCATGGATCATTTCTATGAATATTAAAACCAAGGAAGGGAGGGTATGAATTAATTATTGGGGCTGCCAAGCGGGCCAGGTCTCACATAGACTGATAATGTAATTACTTGTTGAATTATGGTGCTCTGTGTGTGTGTGTATGTATGTATGTGTGTGTGTGAGAGAGAGAGACAGAGAGAGTGTGTGTGTGTGTTTGTGTGTTTAAGAGTCAAAGGACAAGGCTTGAACCTCTTCCAGAGGCTTTGCACTCCTCACCCAACCAAGGAGGATCCCTCACCTATGCAGTGGCCAAGCTAGTGTAGTTAAACAGTACACACACACACACACACACACACACACACACACACACTTAAATCTAAAACATAAGTGCTTCTCTTTAGAGGTTAAAGCCTTATATGAGAGAAAAGGTGGATATCGAGTTGAGGATGCTAAGGATGCAGTCTGACAAGTTGGGGGATCACAGACAGCCTGCTAAAAATATGAATATAAGAGAGGGATTGATGTTTTCTTCGTTACCTTCTCCCTGTTACATCTCTCTCTTTTCACTGGACATTATGCAGCTGTCTGGTACCTTGCCAAGTCAAACAGATATTCACTGGAAGAGGGTTCTCTGGTGGAACAGGGGTCTATGTGAATATATCAATAGAAAGGTGTCTGCAGCCCTGTGCGTCAAGGGTGAAGTAAGTGTGTGTTTGTGTTTGTGTGTGTGTGTGTGTGTGTGTGTGTGTGTGTGTGTGTGCGTGCGTGTGCGCATGTGTGTGTGACTATAAATGAAACATGAATAAAACCTGCATGGGGAACAGGCTCCGCCATGCTGCATGCATACACTTATACCCCCAAGGTCAACCAACCTGCCTGGGGTTTGAACACGTGCATACACATACACACACACACACACACATACATACACACATACACACGTGCACACAAACATATGCACGCACACACACTCACACACACACACTCCGGTGTGATTTGGGCTCTCCATACTTACATAGCAGAGAAGCTGAAGGGCCACTCTGGCGGATGTGTATGATTTTTCCTAGCCTGTCCCTGGCTGTGTTCGGAATCGCTCCCTCGTTCCCTCACTCCCTATTCCCTATATAGGGTTCACTAGTAGTGTATTCGGACACTACACCGAACGTCACAAAAATGCGTCGGTCAGTCGTGTGATGCAGGCGGATGCGCCCTCGTGTAAACAAACAAGTCTAACAGGGAGCATTCACGCTGCAGGTTGAGATGTACTCACTCAGGTAGTATCGGATTTGCTTTTGTGTGTTCATTTTGAATGTTAAATCCCAAATAAAGTGTTGAAATTTAAATTCTAATCATGTGCATGTGTGGTTTTTCAACTTTGGTCCTGTCTGTTAATTGCAAGATGTAACGTTGGCTATAGCCGCGCTACCTAGCTAGCTATGAAGCGCACGATCAAGTAACATGTTGAGAAACATTACATGTTTACGATTTAGCTCCGCAAGCTAGAGTTCCTTAAGTTTATACACGAAAGTTGCCGCCGCCATCTTCCGTTCACAGCCCTCTTCGCGAGACAACTCAACTGCATTGCATTGTGGTATACCGGAGAAAATGTAGGGTACATGCACTGTACTCTGGAAACCAAGGTGACTTGTGGGTAATAAATAGTGGACTATATAGGGAACGAAAATTCCGTGGAGAATTCGGACACTACAAACAAAATGGCTGACGCCCTATATAGTGCACTATATAGTGAATAGGGAGCGATTCCGAACACAGCCCCTGTCTCTCACGCGGTGTGCTTTCAGCTAAGTAGTCCAAATGTCACTCGTCTAAAAGCCTTGAGGACTGCTCTTAGCTCCGGCTCTCTAACTTAGAAGCCTATCCTTCTCTGGCCACTCAACTCTTCCCCCTCCTCCACCTCCCTCTCCTGCCCATTCCTCTGCCTTTTTGCTACCACAGAGTTCCCCCTTTCCCATGATGCATTGCGACCTAATGGAAGATGACCACCCACTGTTTGTTAATCATGGGGAGAGAGCTGTGAAATTGGGCGTTCACACTGTAAAATGGGTTGTTTCTGTTTGGTCTCTCAAGCAGCCATTCTGGGTCTGGCTGCCATCACAACAGATGCTAGGAAATGTATCAGACTAGAAAAAAAAAGAAAAAAAAACGTACAAAAACGGTAACATGTCTGGCAGCAAAAGTTGCCAAACTCTTACTGTCAGATTACAGTAAAATAGCCGTGAAAATACAAGTAATTCACAGAAAATGTTTTTTTTTTTTTTTTTGTTGCAGAGAAACACTTATTTTTCATGTATCTTTCCTAGTTTATTACGCTCAAACACCTTCAATAAAGGGACAGAACTTAAAGTGAAACACACAAGTGAAATACTTGTTTTACAGTTTTTCCTAAATTATTACAATCAAACACCTTCAATAAAGTGCTAACATACGCTCAAGATTGTAAAATCATAAAATCATTTCAAACTTTAGCTTGCAGTGTCTGTTTAGATTTCATGTTTAAGTACAATTATATGAATTATTTCCTGTGGTGTTGGTAACATTGCCTGTGGTCAGAGCCTACACCATGGATGTATTAATTAAACTGGATACAGCCACTCCATTCACTGGCCGCTATCAACAATGAAGCCCTATTGAACCGCGCCATCTTGGCAAATTTGTAGTCATTTGACTATTTCCGGTGACTTTTGACTTGCGCAGTTGTGCTTTTCTGGCCTTCCGGTGACTTTTGACTTGCGCAGTTGAGCTTCTCTGGCCGACGCGCGTCCACGAAAAAGTTCACATTTATCTGAAATGTAGACGCACGTTCCCGGCTCTCTCGGCTCTCCCCGCTTTGATTTAGCAATGAAAACCGGCTTGCATATTAACCTGTTTTTGTCAAATATATCAATTGGAGAAATTATTTTTTCATCCAGGCATCTTAGTTTTAACAGGTTAAATATAATTGAACATGTTTTGTTTGCTAGTAGATGGTATTCATTCCGTTCGCGATAACGTTATTGCAGCCAGGCTGAATTCCTCCAGGGAGCCAGTGACCGGCGAGTTGAAGAGCTTCACTCCCCGCCAGCAGGAGCTCTGGCCGCGGCTACCGCATCTCGGATAACCCGCTGAGTTCCTGGCTGCTATTTCACACTCGCCCTTGATCAATCCCAATACCGATCCATGGTAATAATGAATCAATCGTTCAGATCAGATCGGAAGTGCTGCATGCATGTTACAACATCATTGTTAGCTTTATTAACATAACCATAGCCTACATTTATCTCTCTAACGTTAGGCTATCCATCTTACACCAGTCGGCCATTCGATAGCTGGAAGCGGTCAACGCCAACGTTGACTGAAAACACCCAAACTCAGTGTATCGTTTCATCTTCATGCTACACATCAACTCCTTTACATTGTATGTGAATAAATTCCTGTTATTCTAAAAATATCCCATTTCTGTCCATTCCTGGAAAAGGCTAATAATTGCTGTCAAATGATCACTCCAGTTTATCAACGTATCCCACTACCATTTCAACTATGCACAGGAGATTGTCTTATATATATATGTGTGTGTATGGAGCAATTGTTTTTAATGTCCGACTTTTGTCTGTGCTGTTCAGTAAATGTGCATCTGTCCTAATTTATTGTAGCCTATCTACTACACAACATGCATTCATACATTTATGAATCTTCCGCGGCGTGATCATTTCCAAACCAAATTGCGGGGGGGGGGGGGGGGGCATTAAAAGCATTACAAATTAGACATTAAAAGCATTAAAACGAAATGTGAAACAGCATGACAACATACATATTCCTTGATTATTTGTATGCTGTGTTGTCCCGTCTGAGTTTGTCCTGTTCGTGATTGGTCTCGTGTTCCCACTCGATAGGCTTGCACCTTGACGTTGGTGAGTGGGCTTTAAACCAAGACGGGCTGTATGTGTATGTGTGTATGTATGTGGTTTGTGTGTCATATTCTATTATTGAAATGTAATAACAGAAACAGTGTGCCTCCTCTTATCCTCACAGCTCAAGCCATTTTTAGGAGACCAGTTCACACCTCAACCAGACCTGCTGCTGTTTAGGACCTGCTTTAAGCCCTTTTTTGTGGTGTCCGTTTTCTGTGTTCTGTGTCAAGTAAGCCAACCCACCTTCAATGCAGTGTAGCCTCCACATTTGAATGGTTACAGCAGTCTTGTCGTCTACAAGCAACAGTCTCTGGCTTTGCATGGCAATTTATGTAGTATCATCCGAGTTCTACAAATGCTGTACTTTTTTGTACTGTAAGTAACCCCTCAATTATTCAATTTTACTGGGGAGCAGTGACCATAGCCTACTTGCCAACCCTCCTGACTTCCGCGGGAGATTCATAAATTTGAACTAGGTTGTGTAGTAGATAGGCTACAATAAATTAGGACAGATGCACATTTACTGAACAGCACAGACAAAAGTCGGACATTAAAAACAATTGCTCCATACACACATATATATATATATATATAATGTTTCACATTTCGTTTTAATGCTTTTAATGTCTAATTTGTAATGCTTTTAATGCCCCCCCCCCCCCCCCGCAATTTGGTTTGGAAATGCTCCCTATTTCTGAGGTCCCAAGGTTGGTGAGTATGGCAAGCTATAAGCTATTAATACAAGCATACCGCTCAAAAAGGGCTTAATACATACAACAAACTGATCAGGCTAATCATTTTTTAATGAAAATGACCACAAGACAACCTCCTGTGCATAGTTGAAATGGTAGTGGGATACGGTGATAAACTGGAGTGATCATTTGACAGCAATTATTAGCCTTTTCCAGGAATGGACAGAAATGGGATATTTTTAGAATAACAGGAATTTATTCACATACAATGTAAAGGAGTTGATGTGTAGCATGAAGATGAAATGATACACTGAGTTTGGGTGTTTTTAGTCAACGTTGGCGTTGACCGCTTCCAGCTATCGAATGGCCGACTGGTGTAAGATGGATAGCCTAACGTTAGAGAGATAAATGTAGGCTATGGTTATGTTAATAAAGCTAACAATGATGTTGTAACATGCATGCAGCACTGCCGATCTGATCTGAACGATTGATTCATTATTACCATGGATCGGTATTGGGATTGATCAAGGGCGAATGTGAAATAGCAGCCACGAACTCAGCGGGTTTTCCGAGATGCGGTAGCCGCGGCCAGAGCTCCTGCTGGCGGGGAGTTTAGCTCTTCAACTCGCCGGTCACTGGCTCCCTGGAGGAATTTAGCCTGGCTGCAATAACGTTATCGCGAACGGAATGAATACCATCTACTAGCAAACAAAACATGTTCAATTATATTTAACCTGTTAAAACTAAGATGCCAGGATCAAAAAATAATTTCTCCAATTGATATATTTGACAAAAACAGGTTAATATGCAAGCCGGTTTTCATTGCTAAATCAAAGCGGGGAGAGCCGAGAGAGCCGGGAACGCGCGTCTACATTTCAGATAAATGTGAACTTTTTCGTGGACGCGCGTCGGCCAGAGAAGCTCAACTGCGCAAGTCAAAAGTCACCGGAAATAGCCAAGTGACTACAAATCTAGCCAAGATGGCGCGGTTCAATAGGCCTTCACTTTAGATTTCGAATCCTGGGGGCTTGGCCTACACACACTTACAATGAATATCATCTATTGTTAAGATTATGTGAACAATATAACAAAAAGCGTCCATCAATACCTGACTAAATGGGGAAAAAGAAACATACTGTTCATTTCTTGGACAGTATGTTTATATTGAATTTCCATAATAGACACTGGATCACCCCAAAGCTGTATTTCAAGTCTTTTGGATAGTCAAGGTTCACCACTTACAGCTGTCCCATCAGGTTCACAAAAGTGCTAGGTACATTACCCAGCTGACTGACAATCTTAGTTAGTTTATCATTCATTATTTTCACTGTTGGTGCACACACGAAAATAGCCTGGCTTCGCCAGACCCAATTCGCAAAAATGCAAAGTCTGGAAACTCACAGTTGCTTTCCGATTCCCATTACCAACGGGCGTAAATCAAAATGCCTCTGGACGCAATTGGATAGACCTACAACCAAGCAGTGAAAATCCCTCTACAGCGCTCCTCTGTTCTGTCATCTTATTAAACCCGCCCCATATTAGATAAACGGTTGTGATTGGCGTGAACAAATTTCTGTTTGAGCGGAAAATAAACAATATAATGCCTCAGTAAACAGTGACAGAGAGTGTTCTGTCACTCTCCATACATTTTTGGGAGAACTCTGCTGTCACAATCTACTCCTCAGTTCCTCTCGGCTAGCCTTGTGAGACCATCTTGATCTTGCGAGCTCACTTTATGTTTCTTCCCTATCTAAGACGATGTGAGCATCCTGATCTTGCGAGGCTACCTCTGTGCAGCCACACTCTCTCGCCATCCCCAGCCCTCTGCATTGCTTTCCATCTCTGTCTCCAGCCCCTGCACCCTTCTTCCAGGCCATGTACTTTCCTCCAGCTTCCCAGCCCTGCCATCCTCATGCTGTCCACCAGAAGCCCAGATACCGGCCCACTACCATTGTTCTCTGCCAGATTGTTATGTTGCCTGTGCTTCATTCAAGCATGTGATTGGCAAAGGAAAAACAAACAGGAAAATATACAGAGTGCAGAGCATGCTAGTACATGAGTATATTTAATCATATCATGTTATATGGATAACTATGTAGGCCTACTTTATCATAGTGACAGATCTTCTTAGTAGTTCTGGTGCCTAGACTATACCTTAACTGCTGAGTTTTTCTTGTGTTATATACTTTATCTTATATCTGATGATGACATCAACACAGGACCCCTCACTTCAGGTGGAGAGCCCCTTTCTTCTTCACCTTCAGTGAGGTTGGCTACTTAACGGGCACTGTAAAAGAGCCTCTGGCAGAAAAACAACAATCTCTCCAGCTCTCCATCAATCTAGCCCCACACCTGGAAGGCCAACAACAACATGTAAACTTGTCAAGACACAGGTCTTACTAGTAACATTACTTTTGACAATATATAACGGTCATATCATTAAATAATTCTTCATCTTGTCGGCGGCGTAGGCTACTGCAGTAAATCGTTTCGTCATTCCTAGGAAGTTCTGAACGACCCAACCACAAAATAATAATCTAAAAATAAACTACATACAAGAAAAGACATTTCTCGAAAATGGACACATAAACAAGTGTGGGTAATGTAGATTCACCCACATTAAAATGAGACTGTTTCGTAACCAAAAATAAACTCCTCGGGGTCAATGGCGTCATATTTATGTAAAAAGTCAAGAGCGCGTAAAACACACTCATGGGCAGATTATGTTATTTCACACGCGCAGATATTAACTGCGCACTCGCACGATATAAGTCCTCACGCACAAATTCGACAACCGAGAGCGATACAGGCTGCCGCGGGCGTATGGAGCCACCACGCGTGTGAGTATCTGCTAGTCGAGCACTTTCTCCTCGCGCTTAGTTTAGTTCTGCTCGCATGCATTTGATTTCTGCGAGCTCGCAGTGCAGCTCTGCACGTGGGACTCGGCCTCTCTTGCTCGACGTTAAAGGATTAACATGGTAATTCAATATAACACTTTCCAGATATCTTTAGGCAACAACAAAACAAATGTGTTGAACTATTTCAGAATTCATCAATAAAAATTATTTTAAAATATGTTTTTATAGGTCTGAATCTGCCACTCAAAAAGTTCACTCACTCAAAACTGGGCGTGATTCATCACAACTGATTGACAGTTCTCTGAGCAAATGACCAACTGGAATCATTATGATTGACAGGCGTGTGCCCCGTTACCATAGCTACCACCGCTCCGAGCTAAACAACACAAGAGCTAGATCGCGCAACAGCCAGATCAATAGCCATTTTTCTAGCTGCTAACCAGGGGCATTTACAAAGTCCTTAATATTATATTAACCCCCAAACATTATAAAGATACATGCTACCTAACAGGCCGTATCCTCGAATTTGCATTAGGCCAATTTGGGAAAAGTACGATAAAGGTATAACGACGGCACGTCTCCCCCACGACACAGAGGAAAAGCACCCTGCAGCCGGCCACGCAAGCTTGGAGGCTTGGGCTATTAGACTTATAGCTTTCAGCCAGCTACGAACAGTAGCTATAGACCTAGTTAGTCAAATAATTGCAACTGTGGGTCTTACCAGAAGACAGATCATTTGCGCTGTGAAACCGACATAAAATCCGCATTGTTCACCAGTCTAACGTTATTTATCTTAGTAGGTGTCCAACAAAGCCAGTTGAACACTGAAACGTTACTGTTCTGGGAACATCTGTCAGTTGTGGTGATATAAAGGAATTGAGTGGAATACCACTGCAATAACTGATTATTAGTCAGATCAATTAAATCATTATAGCTTGTTTCATATACAAAGGCAACACAATGTGCGCTTTACAGAAAGGGGGAGAGGATGTAGCCTACATGTAGCCTACTTATCCTACCCCGAATTATGTGGGAGACTGCATGCGTTTGGAGAGATAGCGGGCCGTGCACCACGACTCCGTGAGCGCAGCGGTCAAGGGGGATAGCCTACTCCGGAGTCTGGAGACTAACAGGTCATGCAGTCAATAGATCTCGTTTTGAATGTTATTGTAATGCCCTCTGGTTCTAATAGAATATATCTACTGGAGCTGTTTAATCCCAAAATGCGCAATGCTTCCTGAAATTGGGTCGGATCGAGGTGCTGGGATGATCAACATTATGTGGAGCAGATGCCACAGTGATGTTTTGCAGAATTACAATTATTTGGAGTTGTAAATTATGAAAGGAACATAATAACTTGACTTAATATCTTCATCTCCACCCACCCTGAAATGTAGTCATAATTTTAGCACAATAGCCTCTATATGCGCATCACAACGCTGCAATACAAGACCTTAGGACAAACGATTCAGTACACAGGTGTGTTTGATCAAGTGAAGATCTCAATGTGAGAATAAATAAATGACAAAAACCCGCACGGGTGCTGTAGGACTACGTCTTTATTTTCCGAGGTAATTGTTGCGCATACAACATGACATTAAATTAAGACATAGGCTAAAACAGGGCGGTGTTGTAACATTTATAATATCATTAGGTGACATTGGCTGCAACCTGTCCTCCAGGACCTGCACACCTCCAGAGCCCTGAAGCGCGGGACCTTGACCTCCCGAGTCCCAGTATTGGAAATGTAGTGATCGGCTACAAGAAAAGGGGACAAATTATAAAAGCGATTAGTATTAGCATCGATATTTTGCATATGCAAAACAGCATAAATTACAACAATAGGCTATTTATCAGTAAGTCTAAATTATATCGAATTAAGTTTGAGCGAGAGATAATCGGGAGATTCTTGTGGAGACAAACTGACTTATATCCACCTTTGACTTCGTAACTTTGCCTATTGTATTGGCCTATACAACAAAGCACGCTCACAACAGTTATGGTAGGCTATCGCTTCGGAAACCTTACAGCACAGTTTGCACCTGGTGCAAGTAGATTTGATGCCAGGGAAGAGTACAGCATGGTGCGCTGTGTTTCTGCCAGGGAAGAGTACAGTATGGGGCGCTGTGTTTCTGCCAGGGAAGAGTACACTATGGTGCCAGGGAAGAGTACAGTATGGTGCACTGTGTTTCTGCCATTGCACTGGAGGGCTAACGTTACCAAAAGCAAATGCATTGAGAGCTAACGTTAGCATGCTAGGATAATTAACACAGCTAGATGACATTCCAAACATTAGGCTAGCTAACATCAACATGCTGGATAAAGACAGATAGCTAGCTGGATCAGACAGCTTTTTAAAAACTGTTGCCAATTACAGCTAACGGTTATGGTTCGTTTATCTACCATTAGCTAGGTTGGCTACTAATCAGACATGATCATGGTAAAAACTTCACAATTTGTATGACAACCACAAATACAATTAGGCCTATAAAATGTACAAATTATATTAAAATAAGAGGTGGTCATCATTGAGACTGCAACTATTCAATTGTTCTCAAGATGAGAAAAGGTTCAGAACTACCTTACCATGTTCGATAGATGGTGAAACGGCGCAGACAGGTTTCTGTTGGAGGCGGTGCAGGGGAGTGGAGGCGGGTTTTTCAAACTTTAGGGTGACGTCAACAAAGGGAAAAACGTCACGAATTCGGAGTATTTTTACCCCGAGTCAAATTGGACTGAAAATGTTACGCTTCCAGTTTCTCAAAAACGACAAAACGGATATATTTAATGTTTTTATTGTGTTTCTTCAATGTCCTATTGTGCAAATAGCACGTTCAAACTCAAAAAAAGTGAAAATGACCATGTTAATCCTTTAAATTATGCGAGCTCCATGAAAATCTGATTGACAATTTGGGGCGGATACCAAGGGAGGAACTGCCCTCTTGTGGTCAATTTCAACGTGGTCACACCCACACGATTCTCCTTGTATCTTGATTGACAGCTTAATTTAACTGAACAACAGGTTTGGCCAGATGGTGGCGGTAATGCGCATAGCAATTCTCCTTTGGCTTATTGTGATTCTGATTCTGATGATTATTGTTCATGTAGTTATTGTTATCATTATTGTATAATTGTTATATTAACATGATTGATTTTAAGTAGGCTACTATTCATGATAATACTGTTAGCTATAGCCTACATTGTAACTGTAGGTGACATTGGTGGTATACATGTTACGGTCAATGTGAGAAAACGGGGAATGTGAGCTTTTCCCGGTTATTGCGCACATTCCCCGACCTCGCGGGGAATGTAGGAGAAACATGTTCGTTTCTCACATCTCCCGGGTAATGTGCACATTCTCCGACCTTGCGGGAGATGTGAGAAATTGGTTAGTATTTCTCACATCTCCCGCAAGGTAGGGGATTGTGCACATTAACCGGGAAATGCTAGCAATTCCCGACCTTGCGGTAAATCTAGGAAAGCGCAACCGTATGCAAAACCTCTGCGCAGCCGGGTGGTGGGAGAGGGCTTATGTGACGCCTCAGAGGGCTTGCACCATAAGAGGCACCCACGGTAGTTGGGCTAACGTTACTGGCGCACACCTGTGAGAGATTTTTCGTCTTTCTTTCGGCTAGCTAACGTGTAGGGTTCCTTTGGAGGTTCCCACCTTCCTGTTGTTGCGATTTTCATTTTGCGTTTGTTAACTTGATCACCAGTGTAGGCCTATCCTCCTAATACTACTCACACTGTGTGCAGCATAGGCTATATTACTGTTCAAGGTAGACCACAGACTGTTATTAACTGTAGGGGAGGACCGGGACGAATGAAACACTTTTTGGTTTGATCAGATTTACACAGAAATTAATAAAGATGGAGATTACATTTTTTGATGATGACAAACAACTTGTACATGTCCTTTACTAACCTATTAGTTGTAAGTTTGGTTCTGTGGTGTAACAGTTCAATTCAAGACGGCCGAGAACAGAAGATGTGCATCGTTTCTCTTGTCCCTGCCGTGCGGGGCGAGTGAAACAGAGGAGTGGGACGAGTGAAACAGTGAGATTGTTTTGCTTATTGTGTTGCGTAGCCTCGCGGCTTGTAGGCTAATTATCTTAACTTTCAACACATGTATAATTAGACCCAATTTAATGTTTCCATTAATGCAATTGATGCTATGTATTCGAAAACCATGGGCAAAATGTCAAGCGCCTCTCGTTCTAAGCGCACGAGCCCTCTCCCACCACCCGGCTGCGCAGAGGTTTTGCATACGGTTGGACTTTGCTAGATTTACCGCAAGGTCGGGAATTGCTAGCATTTCCCGGTTAATGTGCACAATCCCCGACCTTGCGGGAGATGTGAGAAATACTAACCAATTTCTCACATCTCCCGCAAGGTCGGAGAATGTGCACATTACCCGGGAGATGTGAGAAACGAACATGTTTCTCCTACATTCCCCGCGAGGTCGGGGAATGTGCGCAATAACCGGGAAAAGCTCACATTCCCCGTTTTCTCACATTGACCGTAACATACATATTACACAGAGTCACAAGGCCTATATGTTCCCAGTGCACCAGGCCTGTGCAAGAAGTACAAACATGTAGTTGTCTTAATGATATTTGTGAAGCATGTACAGTCAGCACTTAGATGGGAATTTATGCTGTAGCCTAACCATGTAATTTTATTTCTGTTTCATCTTCTTTTATTCGGTCACATTCACCAGTTCACTACAGTTCACTGCAGTTACAATACAGATATACTACAGTTCAATATCAGCATCACCACTGTTATCAGTTATTAGTGATATGTCTCTGTTATGTGTGACAAATAAACATTTCAAATATTGTTGGTATTGTTGTTTGGTCCAAATCACTGCTAAAATACATATTTTAAAGGTTATTATGAAAATGTTTCAGTGCTTATTCACATACATTTCAGTCTCTGCCCTACTAACTAAATAAGGAAAACCCATACAGATTTTTGTGAGCAGCCGCGTTAACCCCATTTGTCTCTGATTTTGGTTCACTAACATTAATCGTGTAACTACGTTACACAGCTCAAAGGTCATATTTGGATGGTAGGCTATATCATATTGGTAATATCATATATCATATCAATCAAAGGTAATATATTTGGATGGTTATAGGTAAGCCAACTTAGTCTAATCTATTAACGTTATTGTAAGACTGTCTCATCTTCTACTTCTACTTCTTTAAATGTTTAATGTGATTAACTAGTCATGCATTGAGGTCTTAATGTGTTCCATTATGCGCTTGCTTTCCGCTGTTAACAGTAACCAGGTGGATGTTAGCTAGCCAGCAACTGTTTTCTCATACATGATTTGCCTATAGAATCAATGAATGATGAATCAAACCATGTTGAGAGCTCTTCCCAGCTAACCCATTATTTTCATGTAGGCTAGGCTGACCAATCACAAGAGGGCAGTCCCTCCCTTGGTATCCGCCCCAAATTGTCAATCAGATTTTCACCTTGCTCGCATAATTTAACTTCGAGCAAGAGAAGGCCGGTTCGCACGCGCAGAGCTACACTGCGAGCGCGCAGAAATCAAGTGCATGCGAGCAGAACTGAACTGAGCGCGAGGAGGAAGTGCTCAACTAGCAGATACACCCGCAGCAGCCTGTATCGCTCTCGGTTGTTAAATTTGTTCGCGAGGACTTATATCGTGCGAGTGCGCAGTTAATATCTGCGCGTATGAAATAACATAATCTGCCCGTGAGTGTGTTTTACACGCTCTTGACTTTTTACATAAATGTGACGCCATAGGGGTCCCTTTAACTGATCCTGTACAGGAAAAAGACAAAGAAAAACTTTAACTTATATGGTTATCAGCACAAATCACAGTAACTCTCTAAGGAAAATGTTATTGCAAAGCAGATCTACTTAGCCAACAAACTCAATTGAATGATGTGATTACACTGCAAAATAGAAGCAAATTTGATCGTGTGATTGTGTGTTCAGTGAAGGGGTGGGTGGGAGGGGGGTGTGCTTCACCTTTTATTTTAACTAGATGTTGTTTTATTCAGAGTGAAGTAGGCCTACTGGTGAAGTCAACCTACTGTACAAAGGGAAGCAAGGGGCGGCACGTAGCTCGGGAGGTAGAGCGACCAGCTGGGGAAAGGTCCCCGGTTAGATCCCAGCTCCAGGCAGTGTGCCCATATACCCAAATCCCTTTTTAGAGTGTGGGTGACACAGCAATCAGGCAGTAGGCTAGTGACCATTGTTCTGGAGCCTGGTAGGCTGATGTAAAAAATAAATAAATAAATAATAATAATAATAAAATAAATCTGAGTCTGTAGGTCCAGGCCTTGAGGTTACAGTACTGTTTGCAAAGCAGCAGCAGCTTAAAGAATATCTGATTCTATCCCCAACACTATCCCTGAGAAAAATGTCACATGCAGTAAAACTGATCAGGGCTGCGTTTCCCAGATTCGCCGAACTTTTTTGCGCTACGACGCTTCTCAAGGTATAACTTGGCGAAGGGACAGTTTTTCCTACGAGTGTTTCCCAGACTATCCCTTAGTGGGCGCCTGAAGATACATCGTTAGGTCCATCCCAAGATACATCGTTAGAGGAGCTGTCCCTGGGCGCGGAGCTGAAAAAAGAATGAATCGATGCCGCACACATCGATGGCCATTCGTAAAGTCACAGAAATGAAGTGGAAATATAATATGTGCTGTCTTAATTATTTTATTTCAGTCTAAATATTACCAAAAAGGAAGCTATGCCTCCGAAAGCTCATCTGCTAATGTATTTAAGAGTCAAGGCGAGACCTCGTGATAGTCCCAATTCATACATCAAATTACATTACATCAAATAAAATATCCAAGAAAGAGCATGGATCGGATCGGGACATATAAGCCCCGTCGAGGATGTCTTGAAAGGCCAGGAAAAAATACTTTAATGATGATAGGTAATGATGATAGCAAAATTACCACTGATTTAGTTATCATACAAACAAAGGTATAATGGCCATATAAATTGCCCCTGTGGCAGTAGCATTCCCACGTTAGAATTCGCGCGGAATCTATCAGGCACCGTATGTGGCCTATAAAAAAACAAGGGTAACTGCACACATTGAGCGACATGGCAGATATAAAGAGGAAGCGTGTGATAGCGTTCACCAAAGAATAACTAGTGATCATGCTGGACGAGGTGGGGCAGCCGAAGGCCGTCCTGTTTGGCGGCTACCAGTAGGGCCTATGCACAACTCCAGTAGGCTACTTCCTGAAATTAGACATGCTTCTCTATTTCCTGTCCTACACTTTGGATGGAATGTTTATTCAGGTGTGCCTGACTGCAGCACAATCAGGCACACCTGAATAATCATTTCATGCAATAGTGTAAGACAGGAAATAAAGAAGCATGTCTAATTTCAGGAAGTAGCCTACTGGAGTTGTGCATATAGCCCATTGAAGAAGGCTGCATGGGCGAGCATTGCAGCGTGGATGGCTGCTTCCACTCCTGGGCCACCCAGAGAGTGGACAGTCGTCCGCAAGAAATGGCAGGATTTCGCCAGTCAGGCCAAAAGCCAGGGGCTTTTGGCAGAGCACCGTGCCTTCCCTCACCCCGGAGGAGGAGAAGGCCCTATCGATCATCGGCCTCACAGTCTCCTAAGGCATCACTGGTGGCCTTGATTTGGAGTCTGGAGAGGGCCCCTCCAACATCCAGCCCTCAGCTGAATCACCCCAAGCCTCCCAGTCCTCTGGAGAGGAGACCCCAGCGCGGTCAGACCGCTCCACCCCGTCGACACGCTCTCCCCCCACCCCCCACACACCCCGTGAGAGGCAGCTGAACACCACGGATGCGAGGTGCGACTGCAGTGAGGAGGTGTAGAGGCAGAGGCTGGGAGGCTAGCAGGCCCTAGCAGAGGCACAGTTTGTGTGGCCCTCCATATCAGTGCCCATCATTCTGCCAACTCCAGGTAGGCTAAGTGTGTATTTTGTATACTCTGTCTACCCAACACTGCATGCATTCCATTCAATGTCGCTAATTGAATTTTCCTCCCTTGCAGATGATGCAGATGCCTGAGACACACTGCACACACTCACCACACACACTACATACACTTACCACACATTGCCCACCCACCACAGTACACTGCGCGCACACACTACATACACTCACCACACCACTCATCCTTCCTACGTGTTGCTACCTTGTCGTGGTGGGAAGGCTTGTGTGCCTCCATGACCATGAAGGCTATATTGGTGGGGGGTCACCCCCCAGCAGGTTCAACCATGCTGGGCAGGTTCAGGGTAGAGGCCAGACGAAAAGCAACAGCTGTTGTTGTTCACAGAGTGGATTATATTAGGCTATGGATAGTCCCTATATGTTGCTTGGCTCAATAAAAGTTTTAAAAACAAACCATGATGTGTTCTGTAGGCTCCATAACATTATTTTCATCATTCAAGTTAATTGTATTTTGTGTACACTAATGATGTGAATCGCACAGGTAGGATAGATAGATGTGCGCTGTATTGCAACTCTCCTTTTTAAAAGTGTAATTTTGCTCTAATCGAGCTAAAACTATAACGGGATGAACGGAGCGCATCGCCAAGGGACAGCTTACGATGGGTTCAGACCGCCCTTCGTAACATATCCCTTGGCTATGGTATACCTTGGCTAAGAAGGCTCTGGGAAACAGCGCTTTGTCTCCCGGGAGGGCTTACGATGTATCTTCGGAAGGTACATCGTAAGGGCGATTTCCGATGTACCTTGGGTGGAGCTGTTTCCCAGAGCCTTCGTAGCCAAGGTATACGGTTCTGGGAAACGAATCGCCACCTAGAGGTGGACCTAACAACGTTCTTACGATGCATGTAGCGCTACGATGCCTTAACGATGCTCCGGGAAACGCACCCCAGAACCCTTGGCTCACAAAAGGGATATTAAATTCCATAAAACACAAAAACAAACTCTACAAACAGTATCTAAAACAACTGAGTATTGTTAATAAAAATAAATATGTTTATAGAAATAAACTGACACACATAATAAGGAAAAGCAAGTGTGTCAATTTCATCACATCAGCTAAGAGCATCTCAGAGTGACACAAAGAGGACTTTCACAAATCTCAAAAGTTGGACATCAAATATGGAGTCCCCCAAGGTTCAATTTTGGGGCCTTTGCTTTTCATCCTTTATATCAACGATTTTGTTAATTCATCCAAATTACTCTACAAAGTTATATTTGCTGATGATACAAACAGGGTTTTTGTCCCACAATAACTCACATGAGCTTCAAGATCTACTTAATGCTGAACTGCTGAAAGTAGATACCTGGTTCAAATGCAACAAACTATCGCTTAACATCAGCAAGACTAACTATTATATTTCACTCCAACAAAAATGCAGTTGATCATATCTGTCTCAAGATAGATGGAAGTTAACAAGGTTAAATTTCACAAAATTCTTAGGGATCCTCATAGATGAGTCACTTAACTTCAAATGTCATATTGAATATCTGTTGACTAAACTGTCTAAATATGTTGGCTTATTTGTCAAATTACGATATTTTCTTCCCTTATCTGCTCTTCTTATCTTATATACAACCATGTTTGAACTACATATAAACTATTGTAATATCATATGGTGCAATACTTCCCCCAGTCACCTAAAAAAAACTAGAAAGCTTGCAAAAGAAAATTATAGGAGCCATATCTTGGTCAGGCTTTAACACTCCTACACATCCCCTGTTCCATCGCTATGACTTCCTGAGGCTTGCTGATTTCAATCTTCACCAAAATGCTTCCATGATGTACCAAGTTGTTTATGTATAACAGTACATTCAACTTTCATTGGAGTGGTCCAGTTGGATAGGCTAGCCTAATATAAATAAATTGAGGACCTGTATTTTCAGTGTTTGCTGGTAGCGAATGCCACAGAAAGACAGGGAGGAAATCTATTTGTTTCATTGTTAGCGATGATTTGATTGTTCAATGAATATCACATGGTCCTCGGTCGCGAAAAGCCTATTAGATAACAAGACACATTCTCTTCTCCACTAGGCTAGCTATCCGAAATAGCACTCTAAATGTCTTGTTTTTGAAACGGTAGGAAAATAAAAGCATCACAATGTAATAGGCTACATTTTAATAAATGCTATTTTAGCGAATTTGATAGTTAGGCTGTAGGCTATACTAGTAGCGAAAGAAAGACAGAGATACAGTACAGTCTACTGTAGATAGCAAAATACATTGATTGCATTGATTGGTTAGCTTACTGTAGATCTCTGAATACATATACAGTGACTGGTTTGTCTAGCTAGCTAACCTAGATAGTGGTGGTAGTAACCTAGTTAAAAAATGCATAGCCCGAATAAACTACTGTCCACAGAATTTTTCCTCTCCACCGAAGTGGAGGGGAGAACGTGAGGCAGGGAATCCCTTCTAGTACAAGACCATGGCCGTGTCCGAATTGCATACTACCTGCTACATGCTATATAGTAGGCACTATATAGTATGCATACTGCATACTATATAGTACCTACTGTTCCACAAAACGCGTGTAGTATGCGAGAAAATACAGCATGCTACTCGAGTCATCCAGCGGAAGTGACGGGATACGATACTGTTTACTCCCGCGAAGCTGTGGTACAATTATCCGGTGTTTTCTGTGATCATTTTGTGTATTATCCACAAAAATGTAGCCTTTTCCTGGCATGGGATGTGCGGCTGCTGCTGCCGCCAGGAGAAGACGTGTTTGCGCTGCAAGGAGAAGAGCCGTCATGAGATCTTCTCGACATGCTTGTAGTTGAGGTAAATATTGAACGTTAGCTTGCTAGCTACGCTAGTTAGCTAGGTTAGTTGACTGCCCCGCATGTGCTGGCTTGGGGCTAGCTATACTGTTACATTTGTACCAGGGATGTTATATTAAATAGATTCTGAGAGGCAGGTAAGCAAAACAATAAAACTCAACTCATTTTAAAGAGGTGGTGGGTAAACTGAGTTTACCTGGGTTTACTCATCACTACACGCCTGCTTTGTAATGTTACATTTTAGCTCTACAGATAATGACATCTATCTATTATCATATTGTAAAGACAAGTATATGCCATACGCACAAATGAGTTAAAGTTTGCCCTAATAATATTCCCCCTGTAGGCTCACATGGAAGACAGAGGTCCTCACCAAGTCAACCTCCACGTCCCTGCTGAGGACCTATTTTGACGGCTGGACACAAGGAGGGACTTCAGATTGTCAAAATCGACACAGAGGAACCTTGGTGATGGTCAGGAGGATGGGGCAAGACCATGGAGGTGCTAATAATAGCAATAACAATAATAATTCATTGCATTTAGAGCTTTTCTCAGTACTCACCCTTTACAATGGTCTTGTCATTCACACACAGGTGCTAGTCTTTGGAGGTAACATTACATCAGTCATTTAGCAGACACTTTTGTCCAGCATTACCTTAGTCATTTATTTAGCAGACACTTTTGTGTGTCTGCTAAGCGACTTACAGTAGGCCTAATTGCATTTAACCATTTAAAGGTTGAAGACCTTGATGGTGGCCATGGTCCTGCTGCTGCAGATGGCCTCAGAAAGTGTCTCGCAGCGGCAGCATCAGCACCAGCACAAGCTGCCTGGATCGCAGCTCTTGGTGAGCACGACTACCCCCATCCTGCCATAAGTAGTCAGTCTATCAGTTCATGAGTGTGCTTTGCCTTGTTCCTTATAGACAGCCTTGAGGCTTTAAACACCGATCAGTTGGTTATAGGCAGCCTTGAGGCATTTGTTTAAATGTATTTGTATTTAAATTTATGTGTAACACTGTACATAGTAATCAGTTTAAGTATTTTAGGGGGAGACAACAGATCAGCGTTCTCCTGTCAGTACCTTTTGCAAGGAAAGCTAATGATCTGACCAAATATAAACAAGTCAAAAGTATATTTGAAGACCATTGTGTAATAAAAATATCCAAGAAATGTTTATGGTTGTGTTTCTTCCATTATACATGTAAAGGTTACTTCTTGATGTATTAACATTTCAACAAAGTGTAATATCTACACATCAGACACATTGTCTTGATATGTGTACAGGTCATGTACAGTAACTTGGAAGGTCTTAACACAACACGCAGAGCGCTTTGGACATGTAACTCCCTTATCAAGTAGTCGTTAGTCAGACACATTAAACAGTGATGCTTTCATAACCGTCTCTGAATAATTCCAATGAAGCATTGTGAACCAACATGTGTGTTCCGTCTTTTATGCCTAATTGCAAACTACAATGTCAATTAGGAATGTTCTTTTACTCTAATGACTGGTTTTAGGTATAGTGACATTTGTTCTTTGACTGGGAATACATTACAAGGAATGACACACAAACACCAATTTAATTCAAGAAAATACATTTAATAAAAAATAACAAAAACAATAATGGAACAAGATAAAACAGTTTTTTTTGACTGAGGCTTCTAGAAGCAACATCAGCCGGTCCTCCCTCTCCTTAAACAACCCCCTTTCCTCCCTCCACTCAGCCTTCATCTCTGCCTTCTCTCTCCCCCGTTCAACATCAGCCGGTCCTCCCTTTGGAGGACGGCCAACTCTTCCCTGTTTACGGGGAAGAGAAACACCACGCTGAAAGGCTTGGAGTAAGTTAACTAACGTATGCATTGTTGTTCAGAAGCAATCCAGCGGTCTGTTTACTTTGAATATTGATTTATGTAGGACCTACATCTTAGAAGCTGGGCTGCAGGGGACGACGGAGACAGCCTGGATAAAGCACACAGAGAACCTTGTAGTCATGTACAAGGTGATTTTGATCTACAGGCTACATGATAGCAAATATATTGATAGGGACTCACAGTTTGTATGACACTAGAAAACTTATCTAACCTCATAGGACCTAAAGAGCCCCAGAACTGGGGTCAGCACAGAGGGAGGGGAGGCCACAGCCGCTTCGTGGAAGTGGTACAGGGTCTTGGAAGAGGCGATGGGGGCCACCCATGCAGCCGTCCTCCAGAGGATCATCGTCCCTGGTGTGGTCGTTGGTCCCTGTAATACATCCAGAAGTATTATGGGACAATGAATACTAATATATGATATATGAACAGTTGAACTCGTTTAAATCACGGAATGAACAGACAATTGTTTAAACAACTTCAAGTAACGTTAGGCTCGGTGGCTTAGGTTAGCCATTTAACAACTCATCACAATTTCGACATTTCTTATACATTTCTTAAGCAATCATGGTCATATTACATGGAAATGTTACTCTGTTTGTCTTGATTCTAGCTATAATAACATTTAAGCTATGACATTAATACGTTTTGAGCAAGAGCCGTCTGAACACCTGTAACGTTAGCAGCCTATTAACGTTGGCTGGGCTAGCTAGCTAACGTAACGTCCACCACAGAGATCAATGCAAGCAGCTAGCTATCATGACGTTCTTTTTCGAAATGTCATTTCTACCCCACCTATATACACAAAACTGCATTTGTAGCTCTGTGTCGTTATAACTAAGATATCTGTCCGGAAAAATAATTTTTCCATCGACAAATTAAGTCAATACTTACATTTGAAAACTCCCGCTGCGGTCCCGGAGACCTCTTCGTTCGCCATCTTTTTTTATTTTTCTCACAGCCCAGTGACGTTTCACCTCTCGACTTCCGGAACAGTATGCTCTGGACTATGCTACATTTACGCCCATTTTTTCGCCGATTTCGCCTACTATATAGTACCTACTATATAGTAGGCGAAATACAGTATGCACAGTTTTGATGCAGCATGCTGCATCTCGCCTACTATATAGCAAGTAGTATGCAATTCGGACACGGCCTATCAAACCTGCCGCTCTGCAAGTTCTATATGCACAAGATAGTTAATGTCTAGATATAATTGGCAATAATGAGTGATCTTTACTCATGGTGACTATGTCAATTTGGTATGGATCCACACCTCCGATCAAACTTATTTTTTCTTCGTATCGTGATGAAGCCATACTGTGCTCAGCTACACTAGCTGGTGCCCTGTCTTCAAATTTACTTCCGGGGTTTACAAATTTGTATCGGAGCTCGGGATTTGGTGCCCGGGACGACGTCACATCCCAGTTGAATGCTTTCCAGAAACAAAACGCAAAACCCTCACTTTCACCCAATCTTTGTGGTTCTAGGCAAGTTAGGTATTGTTAGCCATTGTTAGCAATACTGTTATTTTGCACATTTGACTTAACAGACACCACATCTTGACCCGACGTCAGTTACTGAGAGATACTGTAGATAGATATGTTCGTAATAATTAAATTACATCCAGATGGAGAAAAAATGTATTTGAGGCAAGGTAATAATAACAATAAAATATTATTTGCATAGCACCTTTCATACAGATAAATTCAGCTTAAAGTGCTTTACAACAGAGCATTTAAATTAAAGAATGTGAAATTTAATGATGCAATGATCAGCCCAAACTGAAATTGGAGGGATAAACGGCACTGATGAGCCCAGTTGGACACACGGCGGTGAGATGATCTGTCTGAAGGTGCTGCCATTTTGATTCATTTGGGAGTGAAACCAGGCTGTCAATGTGCTTTGCCCTCTGGTCAGCATCGCCGTTTGCGGAGTGAAACAGACCGCATCTTATTTAGTCAGGTCATCACTCACAGTGCTAATTAGAATGTTCTCAACCTGGCTTTGAAGTGTGTCGAGTGTGCATGCGCGTGTCGATGTGCGTGTGTGTGTGTGCGCGTGTGTGTGTGTGTGTTCATGCGTGAGTGGGTTGGGGGGGGGGGAAGAGAGAGAGAGAGGAGGGGGTGGAGAAAGTGAGAGAGAGAGTATCTCCAGCCTGCAATATATGTCACCCAACACTCTGACTGTCGATATCTCACAGCCATACAGAAACAGCTAATTGGCACTGGCGCTACGTCAATCCTGGTTGACCAAAGGTGAAAGCATTCCACCTATCACACTGGGATATGCTGATGAGCGCCGACATCAAAACGATGTCATGTCAGAGCACCAGAATTAATGTGCCCATATATTCAGCATAATGCGACCTCGCGCTATAAAGTTCATGTCACGGAACGCGCTATACGTCATAAATGGAAATGCACGGTACGCCTTGCGTGAAGTGTGCCGTCTCTCTTGGGTTACTCCAAGGTCTCGGCGCATCGTTTTCCGAGGGCGACGACTGTTTCCGTCCAAGTCCATTGGGGTTATTACTGTGTCAAGCCAGATATGAATATCGGCTTAAAAGCCGCCGCTGTGTTATGTGGTCTGTAAAGTCAGGTGATGCGTTCTTTTCACCCAGGTGTTCCCATCTCCACCTCCTTGTGCTAGTCATTATATTTTAATAGGAAGGTTTGCCGCTCTGCAGAGACCATTGAGTCACAGAGTTAACAACATTATTAGATGTGCAAATAAAGACATGTAGTGGAAATGTCATACAGAAAGTGTGTGTGTGTGTGCATGCGTTTCTAGTTAGCATGTGTGTGTTCAGTCTGTGTACATGTGTGCGTGTACACGTGTGTGTTTTTGTGCGTGTGGGTTACATGCGTGTCCTGCCGTATGCGGAGCCACTCTTACCCATTCAGCTGACAGAAAGCTTCCAGATTCTCTCTGATTGGGATTTCTCGGCACGAGCGGGGCCATGTCAACACCTTCACGGGTGGCACTCAATCAAGCCTTGGCGAGGTGAAAAGTTTACGAGGGGCTCAGAACCATTGCAGCACACCATTGCCCTCCACCTTTATTGAGGCATTGAATATAACTCCATTGCTCCCTGGCCGAATCATTTGCTCCACTGGAAGAGCACCTTTCACACTGTACGCAGCTTTGTGGCCAGAAGTACTGTAGGCCTCTGTGTGTCGTTACAAAGAGCACAAAGTCTCATCATCTGCGTCTATTGAACAGTTAGGGAGACATGGACATCTCACCACGGGTCGAATCACTGATTGGGCACATTCGGATAGGTCAAAGTCACGTCAAATCAATGAAGAGTGAAGTTGGCTGCGTGGTCTGTGTGTCTATAGACGGCCCATGTAATGGACACTAAGTTGAAGCATCTTTTATATACAATTTATATAATATATCACCTGATCTAAGGGCCCATTGTCACGGGATTGACAGTGACGGCCTGGCCCCGTGGCCTCATGGGAAGTGTAGTATGTCAACTTGTGGTGTCAAATTCTTGTATTTTCCTGCTAATGTAAGTCTAAATCATCATATAAACTCTGTAACGCCATAGGGCTCCCAGTGGTGTGATGTATTTTATGTATCCAATGTTTGTGATTTATAGTCCAGTCCCGGATGTCCTTGACTATGAACAGTTACGACCAGGATACGATCTGTCGAGACTTGTCTCGTAACTTATGGGGTCTCATCTGATCGCCGGTCAGCGGATGGCCACCATTTTAACACAATGAAAATAACTACCTTATCAACAATATTCATAAGAATGTCTCTCAATCAACATTTTCATCATATCTCTTGCAGAATGGAATTTCTCATGCCGCTACAATATTCCCCAACCACACAGACCGTGTGGCGCTGCCGCCAAACATCTGTAATTATCGCCGCGTTTGCTCGTCCTCCCCTTCCGCCTCGCTGTACCAGAGCTGCAGGGAAAAGGACCCCTGCAGCGACCGTTTATCTTACATCTCATCACGGAAGAAAAAAAACAACAACCTTGTGCTCTAATGTGGATCCTGATAAGGTGTATGTGTAAACACAACCTATCTCGACCCCTTCAGACTGCATCTCTATCAGCTCTCTATCTCATCCCCCTCTTTTCTACTCCTAAACAGACTGCTTGGAATTGCAAAGCAGGTGTGTGTATGTGTGTGTGTTTGTGTGTGTTATAGGTGGGGAGAGAGATAAGCTGAGAGGTGTTGAATGTTTGTGAATGTATGCGTGTGTGTTTACGTAAGCGTGTGTGAGTGTATGTTTGAGATGTATGTGCGGAAGATGGATGTGTCTGAGTGAGATTATTTGTGTTTTACATATGGTGTGCGTTTCCCATTGCATGTAAACTCCATGGAAATGAAGAAAATCAAAAAAGGGCACATTTTGATTTCTGTGTGCTTGTGTATGTCTGCTAGATATGTATGTATGTGTGTTTGTGTCAGCATGTCCATTTGTTGTTTTTTGAGAACATAAGAGATAGAGAGTGAGCATAGAGTATGTGTGTGTGTGTGTGTTTGTGTTTGTGTGTATTTGTGTGTACAGTATTCTTGCTTTCATGTGCTTGTCTTCAAACCCAGCAGTACGGTTTGTGAGTTGCAGAGCTGGGTGGGGAAAGTGCTTCAATTGTAAAATGTACAAAAACGCGGGAGGCTTTGGAGAGTCAGCAGGCAGTGATAGATGAGCCCAGAGTGCCATCTCTCCTGGATGGACTCCTGCTGCAGCAGAGATCCCAGAGCCATTCACCCCACACAGACAAACATGGAGACAGGTGGCTGGTCACAAGGATGGAGAAAACAAGATAACACAAACACCACACACACACGCACGCACGCACACACGCACACGCACACACACACACACACACACACACACACACACACACACACACACAGTACCCACACACACAGTCCTTGTAGCTAGGTTTGGTCTCCTCTACCCAATATAGCCAGCCAGCTGGTTGCTAGAGGTCATGGCTTATCCCAAAAGTGTTACTTGTCACACTTTACCCAGAACATGCGTACATGGGTGTGATACACATGTACATCACACACACACACACACACACACACACACACACACACACACACACACACACACACACACACACACACACACTGGGATAGTTGGAGGGGCCAGTGTGTTATGAGCACCAGGCTAGCAAAGCGTGCCAGAGAGGTGCCTCTCGACGGGTGGTTAGGATCTGGGCAACCATAGATAGCACACGGATGGGCACATCACCATGGAAACAGCTAAATGGCAGGCCCCTCCATGCCCCCAGCCCCCTTCCCTCTGTGTTTCTAAAGGTCATGAGTTGTATCGTTACACCAAAGGTGACATTTCCGCACTGGAGGAACAAAAAGAGAAGGGTATTACAGGGGATTGGTTTTTCACCTGCTGTCACACACATACACACACACATACACACTTCCTCGTATTCTCAAGCCAAGTCGGTGGGTGCTGTTCCGCTTGATAATTGAAACCGCCTTGGTTTAAATACACCTACTATAACACACATACCCATCATGCATGCACACGATTAGCAGAGACACTTTCTCTTCCTCTCTCTCCCTCCCTCTGTTCTATGATTCTATGTGGTACCATAGATAAGTGCTGTGGGTAATTAGTCGTTACTGTTAGCAGGGTCACTCTCCCTCTCTGAGAGGTGTTCTCTGATAATAACTATAATCAGCTCACATGATAGTGAGTATTCTGAACTTTTCCTCCACTGTTCTCTGGAAAAGACCAGTTTGAATAAGAGTTCCTTTTGCAATCCTTGTGCCATGCTTACGTATGTGTGTGTCTGGGTGCATGCATAGGTAAAGTCTCGGCCTGTCTGTATTCCCCCCTCCCTCCAAACTCTGTGATAGTCTTCTTCTCTCTAAACACCAAAATTAATTTCCAGGTCCACTTAGTCATCACGCTACGCTGAGAAAATCCTAGTGCACTTCAGCCTAACATATACTGTTTGTTTACCTCGAAAAAGCCTCCTGTTTTTTTTTTTTTATTGCTCTTGTTGATGTGAGAGGGATATTGATCAAGGAATGTGAGAGGATCAGTACTTAATAAAAAATATTGAAAACTAATTGTGAAAATGTCAGCAGCATCCGAGACAGTTCCTCTAGCTGGAAGTAGAAGCCCTGTTTGGGATTGTTTTGGCTTCTTGGCCATAAATGCTGATTACTAAATACAGAGTTTTGGCAAATTGCCCCCAGATGTAGCAACCTAGTATGAAAGTTCACCAATGTCCTCTATTCTACTGCTACCTACTGTAATTAAGTTGGTAACACTTTAGAATAACTATCCCTCATAAGTAGTTAATAGATCATCCACAATTTTGTGTTAATAAGTTACAGTATTGTTTGTTAATAGTTGGTTAAATCGATTATTAAACTACTTGTCTTGTTATGTATTTGTTAATAGTTGATCCACCTAGTTCTTCAGTCAATGGACCCATCTAAGACAAATTACTAATTAATAACTGTTTAGAAGTGAGTAACAAATCATTATGTAAAGGTTAGTAAATATATTTGACCATGTCAATAGTTTATAGACCTTATTGGGACATTATTCTATAGTTGCAACTATTCCTCATTTGCTATCTATTAAAATCTATTAACTTGTTAAGTAACAGTTTGTCTAAATACTGTATTTATGATAGGTAGTAATTCTACAGTGTTACCCAAAAGCTAATATTCAAACTCATGGCACTCTTCACAGCCGGTGTGTGTGTATGTGTGTGTGTGTGTGTGTGTGTGTGTGTGTGTGTAGGGGTGTGTATGTGTGTGTACGTGTGTATGTGTGTTAGTGTTATTGGCTGAGGATGAATGTGTCAAAGACGAATGCTAGGTGGGAAGGAAAGCTGTCAACTACTTGTGCCAGAGCTGC
Source organism: Borostomias antarcticus (assembly GCF_949987555.1). NCBI lineage: Eukaryota > Metazoa > Chordata > Actinopteri > Stomiiformes > Stomiidae > Borostomias > Borostomias antarcticus. The sequence continues at coordinate 48,892,446 of NC_140234.1, read as the reverse complement.
CCACTCAGAGATGCCAAAATGAAAGAGGGATACTGAGATGGATAGAGGAGAAAGAAACAAACAGAAAGAGGAGAAAAGATTGATTGTGAGAGGGATGAACAAAGAGATTGATGAAGAGAGGTGGGAAAGGAGGGAGATTTAAAGGACCCCTTTTGACAGCTTGACAATTCAGTCTGTAATTTCCCAAGAGGGAGGGACTGTCACAAACAGATATTTGATCATTCTCATACCCTGAATGATCAACTGTGGCACATTTCTCCCTTCTTAACCTAAAACCACAGAGGTGCAGTATGACTGCATGTTAGTGAGAGTCAGTCTTCTTGAGCAGGCCACCCCCGCAGTACTGTGTGTCGGGTGTTTGAAAGGCCCTCAACGCTGTTCTGCTTAAAATGTGCCCCTGGGTTTCAACTTTGAGAATCCAGGGTTGAGGTACATTTCAACAATGCCGGTCTAATATGAGCCACTACATGCCATTCATTCTATCGCCATGGAAACGCATTATTCTTCTCCGATTTCTTGCTGATGTGTGCTATTAGGTTTGTCTTTCCTGTCCTATTAAGGCCATCAGTCTCCCAGTTCTAGACAGACCTTCTTCTTTCCTCATGGGGACAGTGGTGATATGGAGAGGTCACAGAGTATCCTCTCTTCTTCTTTCAGAGATGTTTACGGCGCCATTTTGCGGCTCGGTGTTGCAATTTCGACATTTCAATATTTCCATCTCAATATTTCAAGAGCAGAGTGCAGGGGATGCTGAATTATTTAGTGGCATTGGAAATCTGGGCGAAGAAACTCTGACACACAAATATGTGCAAAGCTCGAGCACGTACACACACACGCACACATGCACGCACACACGGACAAACACAGTCATGGACTAAAGACGTTAAGACAATACTTTACACACATGAACTTTGACACAGTACGTGCGCGCACATACACACACATTCTCTCTCTCCCTCTCTCTCTCTCTCAAAGACAGTTTTTGCCCTCTGACCCAGGAAGTATAGTGGTGGATCAATGAACACTATCACCACAACCAATCGGCGCCACCATAATCTCCACAGTCTACAGTACCATGTGCCATAGGATGATGGATGATTCTACACATACATACACACACACACACACACACACACACACACAAAAACACACACACACACACACACACCGAAGGGCACAGACACACAGGCATACAGTATGTGCACAAACTCAGTATAACAATTCTCTCGGTCTAGACTTAATACAAACACATAAACACGGACTTACACGTGCGCGTGCCCACATGCACAGACACACACATGCGCATGCACGCACACACAGACAAACACAGTCATGGACTAAAGACGTTAAGACACTACTTTACACACATGAACTTTGACACAGTACGTGCGCGCACATACACACACATTCTCTCTCTCTCTCCCTCTCTCTCTCTCAAACACACACACATACAGTGCACACACAAACATACCACATGCACACATTCCCAAATAAATTGGCTTGAAGCTGTATTCATGCCCAAGAAAAGTGGAAAAGGGCTATTTTTGCCCTCTGACCCAGGAAGCATAGTGTTGGATCAATGAACACTATCACCACAACCAATCGGCGCCACCATAATCTCCACAGTCTACAGCACCATGTGCCATAGGATGATGGATGATTCTACACATACATACACACACACACACACACACACACAAAAACACACGCACACACACACCGAAGAGCACAGACACACAGGCATACAGTATGTGCACAAACTCAGTATAACAATTCTCTCGGTCAAGCCTTAATACAAACACATAAACACAGACTTACACCTGCGCGTGCCCACACGCACACACCCACACACACACATGCGCATGCACGCACACACACACACACACACACACACACACACACACTGTATTTCTCTTTATTAATTATATAAATTATCTTTTGGTTATAGCCAGCACCTCTGATGAGCCCCTAAGGTTTGTGTCCTGGCATAGTTCATCCATTGACAATCCATTCCACACATACTGGATATATTCATGGATAGCTCCCAAACGGAAAGGTTAAAGTCGATTGTATTTTGGACAAATTTGGCTTTGGTGCTCTTTCGTGTGTGTTTGTGCATGAGTGCCCTCATTTTTTGGATCTGTTCATCTATAAATTGTTCCTCATCTACTTTCTCTTCACATCGTCATCCTGCTCTTGACAGAGAGAGAGGGAGCGGGCAAGAGAAAGGGATGAAGGAGGGAGAGTTATAGAGCTGAGGTGCTGCCCTGATTGGGCTAGAGGCCATTCCCCCTGTCATCCCGCTCTCCCCCCATCCCTCACAGGGCAGCGCCCGGTTTTATTACGGACCCTGCTGTATTTCAGAGATCTCAGTTGCAGCCATGACACCCCACAGCAGAATCCATCACTCCACGCTGGCAGAGACGGAGGGAGCAGGAGCAGGGTGGAGACGTGGAGGGGGTGGGGCATAAAAGGGGACGGGGCGGTGGGGGGGGTAAGAGAGGGGTAAAGACATGGCAATAGAAAGGGAGATGAAGAGATGGAGGGAGAGACTGGCACAAGACTAGACAGAGGAAAGGAGAGAGGCAGTGAGAGAGGGCACGACACCTGGACAGGGAGGGAGGACAGGTGGATTAAGGCACCGAGGAGGAGAAAAGGAGTCGGGAAGAGGGATTTAAAACACGTGCCTGGAGAGAGGCCAACTTTTTCAGAGACCCTTGAAAAGAATGAAAGAAAGAAAGGAAGGGAGAGAAAAAAGGAGTGCGCTGATGAAAAAGCATGACTAATTAGGGCCCGAGCACGGTGCGAGGCCCTATTGAAACTCGAAGGATTATTATTCTCCTTCTCCTTCTCCTTCTTCTCCCCAAACAAATGCGTTTTTGGCGGCCTAAACATCGATGAAAACGGATGAAACTTTGCAGATACATCAGTCCCGGTGAAAATCGGATATTTAATTGGTGACGGAAATGGGCGTGGCAAAACGGCTCAAGAGCGCCCCCTGGAAAGTTTAAAATGGCGAGCCCCACCTTTCAGTTTGATGTAGGCGAACGAAATTCGGTGGGCATATGTATTTCATCGAGCCACACTTAAATGTCTCTTGGAGCTATACCCAACATGCAACAGGAAGTCCGCCATTTTGCTCTTAATGTGCCATTTTGTCCTTGATTTGACCATTTCCATGCCTCGTACTTCGACGAACTCCTCCTACAGATTTCATCCGATCAACTTCATATCGGGTCAGCATCATCTTAAGACCTTTGTGATCAAAAGTTATCAAAAAAATTGAGTTTTCACCAAACACCCTTGCCGTGGCGCCTCGCCAAAGTTTGACATTTCGCCATAAAACACGAAGTCCTCATAACTCCTCCATACATTATCCAATTTGTCCGATATATCTCACGCTTCATGACGATTCTGTCCTGAACACATCTATGTGTCAGTATTGCGTCATACTTATAGCGCCACCTATTGGTGAAACAGTACGTCCTCATAACTCCTACATACATTATCCGATTTGCACCAAATTGCTGACGCTTCATGAAGGTCGCATTCTGAACACATCTATGCTTCGGTATTGAGTCACACTTACAGCGCCACCTACTGGTGAAACAGGAAGTCCTCATAACTCCTACATACGTTATCCGATTTACTCAACATTTCTCACGCTTCATCAAGGTACCGTCCTGAACACATCTATGCTTCGGTATTGAGTCACGCCTAGAGCGCCACCTACTGGTGACAGGAAGTTTCTCTCAGTACTGCACACAGAAATAGCACACCCTTTAACGGCGCCACACCCCGACACGCGTGGGGTGCGATGGCCCGCTCACTGCTGCTCGCAGCACTAGTTATTATTGACACTGTGCAGTCTACAAAGGCTTTTGTGAATAGCACTGATTCACTCCCATTTAAAAAGAGACCAATGACGACTGGATTGTTCTTAGTAATGCACATTCTGCTGTCTCACACAGAACACAGGCATTGGGAGTGGGAGTTTTCGTATCATACGCATTCAGAATTCTGGGTGTGGAGTGCAATCAGTTCCCCTTGCTGATTGCGTTCCTATAATCACATGGTATTCACCAGCAATGTGCCTAGCTAATCCTTTCTTATTGATTGGCTGAGTAGGGACAAATTGCACCATTTTTGAATGGCTGGAAGGAAGGAAGAGGAGAGCTGGTGTTTGCGAGTTTGATCACGGTCACGTGTACTGTGTGTGTGTGTGTGTGTGTGTGTGAGAGAGAGAGAGAGAGAGAGAGAATTTCTACAATCTACTGTATTTGCCAGATGTATGACAAGCATTTCATTTTGGCTTTATACACAGATAAATCTGAATCAGAAATAATGCTTCAGAACATCTCCTTCATTCAACCGATTAGGCTGATAGCCTAAATCACCACCCATTTCAACAAGGACACGCAGAACATCTGCGTTAACTAGGGTCTTGGGAAACTCATGCATGTGTTTGCTTTGACAGCAGTGTTTTGATTCTGATATGATTTGATTGGTTTGAAGCCAAACAAAAGTTGGCTTCCCTTGCTGGCACTGCTCAACATTGATTGGCTATTCTTTTTCATTGAGGGAATCCAAGTGCTGCTGGTGTTCCCAGAGGGGCAGCAACACAGCTGTGGAGATGTTTGGCCATGCAGATGGATGGATGGATGGATGGATGGATGGATGGATGGATGGATGGATGGATGGATGGATGGATGGATGGATGGATGGATGGGTGGATGGATGGATGGATGGATGGATGGATGGATGGATGGATGGATGGATGGATTGGAACTTTAATGATCCTCATAGGAGGAAATTTCAGCAGTAGAAAATTACAGCAAAAGGTTGGAATTGCAGAATACACATGCAGTAGTAGCAATACGCATACATAGAACAATGAATGTATACATTCATACATCCAGAATGTATAGTATAGAATACAAGTATAGAATATGTACAACCAGACTGATATGTCTAGTAATACTCATATATACAGTACATACAGTACATAATATGGATATGTCTAGTAATACTCATACATGTATACATGCATACATGCATACATACATACATACTGTACATACATACAGATGTGGGAAGTTAGAAATGTCACATGCTGCAGCATTTCACCTCGCGGTATTTGGCAGGGAAATCCCGTTGGAAATCTCGTGGGATTTCAGACGGGTGTTATTTCGTTTTAGTGATGCACCACCGCCAGGTGGCGTCTTTGAGTAGATTTAGCAGGCTGGGCTCAGTGTTTTTCTCCTATAGTCTACGAATGAAGCATCATTAAGTTTCACATTCTTTAATTTAAATGCTCTGTTGTAAAGCACTTTGAGCTGAATTTATCTGTATGAAAGGTGCTATACCTTGTTCTCAAACACATGTTTTCTCCATCTGGATGTAATTTAATTATTATGAACACCTATATCTAGGCCTAGTAGCCTATCCATCTCGGTAACTGACGTCGGGTCAAGACGTGGTGGCTGTTTGGTCAAATGCGCAAATTAACAGTATTGTAAATTTATTTGTTAGTAAAGATATGGTGAACGTGGGGGTTTTGCGTTTTGTTTCTGGAACGCATTCAACTGGTAGGCTACTCATAAACCCCGGAAGTAAATTTGAAGACGGGGCGTAATGTAGCCAAGTCTGAGCGCAGTAGGCTATATGGCTTCAGCACGATACAAAGAAAAAATAAGCTTGATCGACTTGTGGATCCATACAAAATTGACATAGTCGCCATGAGTAAAGATCACTCATTGCCAATCATATCCGGACATTAACTATCTTGTGCATAGATAGCGGCAGGTTTGACAGTGAGTGCGTTCACATGCACAATATACACAATATTTTGTTATTTGAATGATCTTGAATATATATATATATTCAAGATCATTCAAATAAGAAAATATCGTGTATGTTTTTATTTATTTATACCGGCCGCCAGCCGTTCCATGAACGGCTATAGGGAATGCGCAGTTTCGCGCTGGCTACAGCCTATTATATGCACAGTTTCGCGCTACGTAGGCTATTATAAATAAGTATTATTCATTGGGGGAGCTTGGACTCGCTGGGGACTGGTGGAGAGACGCCCAGACTGCGCAGAGCCTCCCCAGACGCGACATCTCCAGTTGGCTGAAGAGCTGCGCGCTCTGGCGTCCCCTCGCAGTGTCCACAGAAGAATACCCCCACCAAAATACCTGCATGGTGAAGACAAGCTGCAGCAAGAACAGAACTGTCTACCAATGCATGAAGTGCACCTAGCTGTCTGTGAGAGGCTATAGCAGAGGATATGTGCGAAGTGTATTTGAGCTGCCGCCTCAACCGTGCGTAAGAGCAGAGCGCATCAACTCGTGTATAGCTACAACTAGTAGCCCATAGCCATTAAAACGGCTAATTGTTTTATTCATATATCAACTAGATAATTCGATAATAATTAATAGCCTAGTAGGCTTAAATGAATTCAAGTTGTAGCCTAGGCTACAGTACAATCACAAGACGCATAGGCCTAGCCTATCGTAAAAAGTGTTGCGTTCTCATAGGCCTATATTAACTTAGATAATTATTAATTATGCTCAGGTCATAATGTCCGTTGAAAATAATTCCCTCTAAGCAGAATTTGAATTGTATTAAAATAGGCTAAAATTAAATTTCCACATATTCTGATTCCTTCTAGGTCTATATAAAAAAAAACATTTTTTTAATGTGTAGCCTAGGCTATAGGCTTCTGCGATGAACAAAACAGCCACAATGTAGCCTGCTTAGCGAGCGAGAGGGCAGTCTACCATAAAGTGTAGGCTATAGCCTAACCATAATGTAATATATCTAGACTAAATGCATTGTGGTATTTCTTTATATAGCCCAGCCTGCAATTGTTTCTCAATAAACAGTTATGCCATCCTCTGAGTCCGAATGTAGGCTAATAGACTGGCAGCTCTAAATGCCTTCCCAATCAATGAGACATGGTTGTAAAAATGATGTTTTATTGATGAAAAGGGTAAAACTGAAAAACATGGAGAGTCATTGCATTGATCGATGCAGTCCGTTCAAATAGGCATCAAAAGATAAAGTAGGCCCATTTAAAATGACCAATCACATCTTCAAATACCTTCTAATCTTGGCCTTTGATAGGGTTTTTTCCCGCTATACTGCCATTTATATCCGAACATTAACTATCTTGTGCATACAGAGCACAAACAATGAAACAATGAAACGAATAGATTTCCTCCTTGTCTGGCATTCGCTACCAGCAAACACTGAAAATACAGGTCCTCAATTTATTTAGATTAGACTAGCCAATCCAACTGGACCACTCCAATGAATGTTGAACGTAGCCTACTTTTATTCTTTAGGTTTTACAGAATCGGCCTACAATGTCCACACATGCATGTGCCATCTGACTAGCTCGTCACTCGCCAGCGAACCTGGACTAGACTATTGTAACCCCCCCCCCCCCCTCCCCCAAATTCTTTTATATTCAAATAAACTGGATGAACCGGTTTCCTAGCCCTGGATCGTGGGGAGGGGGGTAGCCTGAGTTAGCGGGTGCTTTGCCATGACCGACCATTGAATTCGCTAGTTTGATTGATAGATGGATGAATTTAACGTCCAAAGTAGATTGTGCAAGTATTGTATACGCCCATGTGTAAGAGATGAATGGCTGTAACCATGAACGCAGCCAGAGGTAGGCCCTACTGTAGATTATCAGCATTATCACCAGTCTCAATTTATGTCTCAATTTATGTGTTGCCATTCATTTAAACCACCATCTCATCTAGACTACTTCTGTTGCTGCATTTTTACATTTATGCTTTCATGATTTTAGAGCGCAATAAACATTTTCCAGGATTCCAATAAGTCCATCCATTCATCCAACTTTGTGCTGAGGGCTGGTAGCCTACTGTCAAGGCTCACGACTGATGCACTCCCTTAACACGTCTCGCAACTTCCCAGACCATCAAGAGAATTTCAATATGAAAGACCTTGGGATTCCAGGAGTCAAGGCCGTTTCAGACGGGGAGCGACATTCCGCCTGCGTTCTCGCTCAGAGCGGGGGACGCACGCGTCCTGCGCGCAGCGGGGAAAGCTGACTACAATTCAGCTCTTGTCGCGGGTGGGCGTGTGCAGCCTAGTTCCATATGAGAACACTCCTCGGTCCAATTCCGTATAGTAGATCAGCCTGTGTACTTTCAACGAATGTATTATTAGACATAATATCATAATAATATATATAGCCTTCAACGACCTCCTGAGCTGCCTGCCTGATGGTCTCAGGGCTAAAGAGACCACGCGTCGTTTTCCTCACCCTAACTATTGGCATGCTATCAATGAAAGAAAATACATTGTAAATAAACATGGTTTTAGGCTATTGTTTTTATTACATTACATTACATTACAGTCATTTAGCAGACGCTTTTATCCAAAGCGACTAACAATAATTGCATTTAACGTAGGAAGAGCCAATGTACTACTACTTGCCAGAACTCACAAGTGCATCTTCTTTCTAAAACAAACAAGTGACTAAGAGCATAATCTAGTGCTGAAGGCAAAGTGCAAGAATCACAATCTAAAGTACAGTGCAATATAATACCTTTATGTAGGCCTATAGGTTAAGCTATTTGTGTTCATAAGGTAACGTCATTGTAAACGAAAGTAGCCTATAGCCTATAATCCAATTGACTGGAACCAGGGGGTTTGACAAAAGTTAAGAGGCAAAATAATTTGTCTTGACTGCATTCAAGATGTATCTTTCACAATACAACTACATACAAAGCTGGGAATGCTAAGAAAATTGCATATGTTTGCAAACTAAAACAAGTGAACACAATTTTACAATCGAAAAATGCTTATGAGACCATTATTTTACTTATATGGGGCAAAAGTGGTTTCTCTTCCTGCTTCTGCCTAAGCCCTCCACAATACCACAACACAACGGTGTCATGTTTTACGAAGGAGAAGTGAAGAAGACGGTAGCTAGCAGTAGCTAAAGCAGTTAGCTAATGTTAAGATCATTCCTCTAGCTGCTTTGCTGCTAATGCGAGTTTGTCTCCGTTCCTGCCCGAGAAACAGAAGTTGAACTAATAGCATCAAAATCAAAATAGCTACAGGAATCATCGTTGTAAAGTTAGCTATCTGCTTTTTAGCCACCGACAGCTACCGTTAATATTATGGAAGCTGCTGTCGTGAGCTAACTTGCTATCACAGTCTTATCGTGCAGCTTCACAGGCTGCTATTAGCAGACAGCACTAAAGTTGACAAAATCACACTTGCACATCATTAGAATTCCAACCATTTATATGGGATTTATCATTCAACTAAACATGGAACCTGAATACTACCTGATATTTCAACCTGCTGCCATCAGTGATCGGCGCGTCTGCTTGTTTGAGTCATGGATATCTTACGCAGTTACATTCCATGTAGTGTCCCAAAACTGTTAAATCATTCCCCATGTAGTTTACTATGAGTCGCACTCAATACATCCATGGTAATAGGGAGGGAGTGAGTGAACCATTTCAAACACATCTCTGGTCATCTCCGTTAGCCATCTTACTCGTCCTGATGCCATGTTCCATATGGGAACACTCAGCCTAATGTATTAAACTTCTACTTGTCCCGACAGTTAACAGATATAGACCCGGCGACAGTTACAGAGATAGAAACTATAAATAGATAGGCTTTGTTCGTAATAATTAAATTACAACCAGACAGAGAACAAGGAGTTTGAGAACGGTAGGCTCATCTAATGTGCGAGATGAGCTACAGCAATGGGTCAATGAGTGGTATTACTGCGCCCCTATGGGCAGGCGAGCGGTGGTGCAGAATGCCGTAAAGCGCCTGTTAGAATACCGCGGGTCAAGTTACATTCTTATGTTCCCACATCTGTACATACATACATACATACATACATACATACATACATACATACATACACACACACACCCTCCACCACACTCAGGAACGCTCAGGCACTGTTATAGAGTCTGATGGCCACTGGCAAAAAGGAACGCTTGAACAACTTCACTTTGCACCTGTATGTGGGAGGAATCTGTAAGCTCATCTGCTTCTGAATTGAAGGGATAGTCATTTATGATTTTAAAAAAAAATTGAGTCTGCACGGAAGCCTGGTTTCCATTGGGCTCTGTGAGAACATGCCACTGGTCTGCAACAGCTCTGCTGCTTTCTACTGTATATTGATCACTTCAAATGAGAGAAGTCTGATAAAGACTTACAGTAGGCCAACATTTATTTTGCAGCGTTCTTTTGCAAACATGTGGGACATGGATAGACAGTTAGCATATTCGTAAAAACATTCACACACTCTGGGGCGCCTCTGTGGCTCATCGGTTTAGGCGTTTACCACATGAAGGCAAGACCTCGCAGCTGCCTGGAATCTAATCCGGCCCGGACCCTGTGCTGCATGTCCTCCCCTATCACTCTCCCACCTTTCCTGTCAGTCTACTCTGTCTTATATAATAATAAAGCAGAAATGCTAAAAAAAAAACAAAAAAAAACAAACAAAAAAAAACAAAACATTCACAAACTATTTTGTACAAATTTATTCACTGGCACAAACTTCTGCATCAGAACTGCTGACATGAACCCGTTCAATATGTGTCATATTCAAGTCTCGTCATAATATGGGAGCTATAACGTGAGGGACTAAGGACTTAAAATGATAAAGGACTACATATTGTAACATTTGGACTGAATCAGATTATTATTAGACTATTTGGTCAGGAACACAAAATGAGCTGGGGAGCCTATCCACAAGTATAGTGATATATCTCAATAAAGGCTTTTTAACTTTTTGCCAGTTACTTTTCTTTGAACGAGAGAATAGTATTATTTGAAGTGTCTACTCTTGTTTGGGTTATGCTTTGAAGTGTCTACTTTTTTTTTTTTTACATTGAATACAGTTTAAGTTCACATGTTATTATCCACTTGGCTGTTTTTTGCATGACTTCTGTTCTGTTCATTCTTATTTCCAAATTGATATTAACTATAGTATCCACTAAGGCCTTGTCCACATGTACACTGGTATTTTTGAAATTGGGGTTTTTCCTTCATTCTTAAAAAAATTCTCTATCCACATGAAAATGCAAAAACATGCTGCCTAGGCTGCCGCTGGCTCATTCCGTTCAATGGCGCCATGGTAACCAGGCTGCAACACGCGCATTAAATAGGCTGCTTGCTGTCACATTAACTTTCGGACTTCTGCTCCACTCCAACTTTAATTTTTAGCCCTTTATTCGCCAGGAGAAAACACAAGAGGAACAGCATTTTGGTAACCGAGAGCTGCAGAGTTGTGTGGTTGAGTCTACAGGGTTCTCATTACGGCCTTTATGTAAACAGGAGGTAATAGCAATGTAAAAACAAGCCCAAAACTCTGGTTTTCTTGACCACACGACAACACTGAAAGTGGAGTTTCCCCCCAAAAAATGTTTTTTTAGTTTAAAAAAAAGTCCGGTTTCAGTGACCTAGAATGCTGTTTGTGTGTAGACGGAAGGCCAAACCACGTAGTGTGGACAGGGCCTAAGATACTGTACAGCTCAAACTCATAAATCACTTTTTTGATTGTTATAATGTGAAGTGAACACAGCGTAACAGTGTAGGCCTATTCCTATAGTTTTTTTTTTTTTTTCAAAAAGTGTCTGGGTCTGCCTATTACACTAGAACGTAGCTCCGGCTGTATCCCAAGGCTGCCGGGTTCGAGCTTCGTTTTGGCTGCAGTAGTGTAATTGCTAGGCACAAATGTAGGTCTTTTTCAGTGAAAACGCCAAAAAATGCAGTAGTGTTATCCAGGCCTTATATTACAGCACTCCTAGACGAGTTGTACTCTATTGAGACAGAACACAGGAAACTGAGGTTCCATGTTGGCCCTGTGTGATCTTGCTACTGCAACTGAAATAGTTTCCACTGCACTGCAGCTGTGGAAAAGACAGAACAAAGTATAACTTCATAACAAGCGATATTATCTGCCTGCACACTGAGAAAGATGCAAGCCTCTTTCTCTCTTGTCTCTTTGCCTTTCACTCTCTGCCCCTTCTCTCTCTCTCTCACACACACACACACACACACACACACTCTCTCTCTCCCTTATCCCCTCTCACCCCTTTCCCTCTCTTCCTTTTCTCTGATGAGTCGATTTCATGACTCAGTGATGCGGGCAGGGTACAGTAGAGTATGGCTGAGCGAGCGTGTGTGTGTGTGAGTGTGAATAACAAAAGCCATAAAGAAGCAATGATCATACATTGGCAAGCATTGCTACCTGCTACATAAACGACAAGTGGTCATTTCCCCAAATTGAAGAGATTCCTATGTTTGGTTACGATATGGTTTTAGGAGGTTTACTTTCAGGATAGTCAGTTAGATTTGAGTGATTGGCTTTCTGTTAGTGCTGTATACTTTTGGACTGGCGGGGCTTTTGATTGGTGTGATATGTAATTGAAGTAGCTTTTTGATTGGCATTGATAAGTTAATTGGACGGCAGTGGCTAGTTGCAAAACTAGAATGGAGAAGTAAGACGCCTCCTTCCCTCCACTAGTCTGGGGGTCCACCTTGGGCAAGTGGTAGTACCCCCTAGCCCCCCTACCTGGGGTTACAGGAAAAAAACCCTGATGACATTACACCAAAAAGGAAGAGAGACCCGGCCCGGAGGAAGCCCGGGGCCCTCGTCTGGAGCCAGGCCCAGACGGAGGGCCCGCATGCGAGCGCCTGGTGGCCGGGCTTACCACGGAGCCCGGCCGGGCCCAGCCCGAATAAGCAACGTGGAAGCACCATCTCCTCCTCCATCGTCCCGTGGACCCACCACCCGCGGGAGGAATTGTCGGGGTCGGGTGCGCTGCCAACTAGGTGGCGGTGAAGGCGGGGGGCACCGACGGACCGGACCCGGGCGGCAAAGGCTGGCTCTGGGGACATGGAACGTGACCTCGCTGGGGGGGAAGGAGCCGGAGCTTGTGAGGGAGGTGGAGCGATACCAATTACACCTGGTGGGGCTAACCTCCACGCACAGCACCGGCGCCGGAACCAAACTCCTGGATAGGGGTTGGACCCTGTTCTTCTCCGGAGTTGCTCACGGTATGAGGCGTAAGGCAGGTGTGGCTATACTAGCTAGCCCCCAGCTGAGCGCCTCTGTGCTGGAGTTCACCCCAGTGGACGAGAGGGTCGCCTCCCTGCGCCTTAGGACTGTGGGGGGGGGGGACTCTGACTGTGGTTTGTGCTTATGCACCGAACAGCAGTTCAGAGTAATCAGCCTTCCTGCAGACCCTGAGTGGAGTCCTTTTGGGGGCTCCTGCAGGGGACTCCAGTGTCCTACTGGGGGACTTCAATGCACACGTAGGCAATGATGGAGAAACTTGGAGGGGTGTGATTGGGAGGCATGGCCACCACGATCTGAACCCGAGTGGTGTTTTGTTGTTGGACTTCTGTGCTAGTCACGGTTTGTCCATAACAAACACCATGTTCGAACACAAGTACACCTGGCATCAGAACACCTTAGGCCGAAGGTCGATGATCGATTTCGTTATCGTATCATCTGATCTGAGGCCATGCGTTTTGGACACTCGGGTAAAGAGAGGGGCAGAGCTGTCCACTGATCACCATCTGGTGGTGAGCTGGTTTCGATGGCGGGGGAAACTTCTGGACAGACCTGGAAAACCCAAGCGTGTAGTGAAGGTGAACTGGGAACGTCTGGAGGAAGAGCCTGTCCGGAGAGATTTCAATTGCCACCTCCGGCAGAGCTTCTCAGGCATCCCTGTGGAGGTTGGGGACATCGAGCATGAGTGGTCGGTGTTCAAAGCCTCCATTGCTGAAGCTGCGGCTGGGAGCTGTGGCCTGAGGGCCATAGGTACCTCAAGGGGCGGTAACCCTCGGACACCGTGGTGGACAGCGGTGGTGAGGGAAGCCGTCCGACTGAAGAAGGAGGCCTTCCGGGATATGTTAGCCCGGGAGACCCCAGAAACAGTTGCAGGGTATCAACTGGCCCGGAGGGCTGCGGCTTCGGCCGTGACCAAGGCAAAGCAGCGGGTGTGGGAGGAGTTCGGAGAAACCATGGAGAAGGACTTTCGGTCGGCACCAAAGTGTTTCTGGAAGACCATCAGACACCTCAGGAAGGGAAAGCGGGGGACCATCCAAGCTGTATACAGCAAGGAGGGGACACTGCTGACCTCAACTGAGGAGGTTGTTGAGCGTTGGAAGGAGCACTTTGAGGAACTCCTGAACCCGACTAATCCACCCTCTACGAACGAGGCAGAGCCGGAAGATGATGGGGGGTCGTCAATGTCCTTGGAGGAGGTCACTGAGGTAGTCAAACAACTCCACAGTGGCAGAGCCCCAGGGACTGATGAGATCCGTCCAGAAATGCTGAAGGCGCTGGGTGTAGAGGGGCTGTCTTGGTTGACACGCCTCTGTAACATTGCGTGGAAGTCTGGGTCAGTGCCGAAGGAGTGGCAGACTGGGGTGGTGGTCCCCATATTCAAAAAAGGGGACCAGAGGGTGTGTGCGAATTATAGAGGCATCACATTACTCAGCCTCCCAGGGAAAGTTTACTCCAAGGTGCTGGAAAGGAGGGTCCGGCCGATAGTCGAACCTCAGATCGAAGAGGAACAATGCGGATTTCGTCCTGGTCGTGGAACTACCGACCAGCTCTTCACTCTCGCAAGGATCTTGGAGGGGGCTTGGGAGTTTGCCCAACCTGTCTACATGTGTTTTGTGGACTTGGAGAAGGCTTACGACCGGGTCCCTCGAGAGGTCTTGTGGAGGGTTATGCGGGAGTATGGGGTGAGGGGGTCCCTACTTGGGGCCATCCAATCCCTGTACACCCAGAGTGAGAGCTGTGTCCGGGTCCTCGGCAGTAAGTCGTCTTCCTTTCCGGTGGGTGTTGGCCTCCGCCAGGGCTGCGCTTTGTCACCAATCCTGTTTGTGATTTTCATGGACAGGATATCGAGGCATAGCCGGGGGGAGGAGGGTTTGCAGTTCGGTGAGCTGGGGATCACGTCACTGCTTTTTGCAGATGATGTGGTCCTGATGGCATCAGCTGCCCGCGACCTCCAGCACTCTCTGGATAGGTTCGCAACTGAGTGTGAAGTGGCTGGGATGAGAATAAGCACTTCAAAATCTGAGGCCATGGTTCTCAGCAGGAAACCGGTGGCCTGTCCGCTCCGAGTAGGAAATGAGTCCTTACCCCAAGTGAAGGAGTTCAAGTATCTGGGGGTCTTGTTCACGAGTGAGGGAACCATGGAGAGGGAGTTTGGCCGGAGAATTGGAGCAGCTGGTGCGGTTCTGCAGTCGCTTTACCGCACTGTTGTGACGAAAAGAGAGCTGAGCCAAAAGGCAAAGCTCTCGATCTACCGGTCTATCTTCGTCCCCACCCTCACCTATGGTCATGAAGGATGGGTCATGACCGAAAGAACGAGATCACGGATACAAGCGGCCGAAATGAGTTTTCTCCGGAGGGTGGCTGGGGTCTCCATGAGAGATCGGGTGAGAAGTTCAGTCATCCGGGAGAGACTCGGAGTAGAGCCGCTGCTCCTTTGCGTCGAAAGGAGCCAGTTGAGGTGGTTCGGGCATCTAGTGAGGATGCCTCCTGGGCGCCTCCCTAGGGAGGTGTTCCAGGCGTGTCCGGCTGGGAGGAGGCCGCGGGGTAGACCCAGGACTAGGTGGCGGGACTACATCTCCGCACTGGCCTGTGAGCGGCTAAAGATTCCCCAGGCAGAGCTGGTTGATGCTGCTAGGGAAAGGGATGTCTGGGGCCCCCTGCTGGAGCTGCTGCCTCCGCGACCCGACCCTGGATAAGCGGATGAAGATGATGATGATGATGATGAAGTTAATTGGAATTGAGCACCCATTAGATGTGCATAAAAATGACAAGCTCATGTTATATTAATTTTGTTGCATGATTAATGAGGGCATTTCCTTAATCCTTAATCAAATTTTGTGTTGAATAAATACATGTTAGTGATCTATCTATCTATCTATCTATCTATCTACTGTATCTGTCTGTCTGTCTGCAACCCGGTATCACGTAATTTCGTGTTTATTAGTTTATTTACGTTTATTCAATCTATGTCAACGTTCTCGGTACCACGATTTCACTTAAAAATTTGTGGTGAGATCCACAATTTGGAATCCAATGTATTCCTATGGGACGTCACACTAAAACGTGAAAAAGAAGCGTTGTTTTTGAAATAGAAGCGTTGTTTTTGATTGGTTGTTCACATTGGAACACGTGATAGAAGAGGGGTATAAATTTGCGAGCGCATTTGGGGGTGGGTTGGATGGGTCAAAGAACTTTGGTGAGACACCGAGTGCAAAACTAGCAGGCGAAACTAGCAAGCAACAACAATGTTTTACAAGCAACTAGCAAACAACACTACTAGCTAGCCAACTAGCTCACATTCTTACTGTCATTATTATTAGCTACTGTTGGCATTAGCTAGCTAGCATTAGCTAGCTCATATTCTAACGCTAGGCATTAGCTAGCTAGCATTAGCTAGCTCGTATTCTCATGCTAGGCATTAGCTAGCTAGCGTTAGCTAGCTCGTATTCTAACGCTAGCTAATGCTAGGATGCTAGCTAGCTAGCTATTGAGTGTACACAAGCACCATCCACATCAACACAGGGGATAGACGTGGACACCAGGATCAGGAAAATTTACGAAACTGGAACCAGGAGTGGAGCTATTCGGACGGCGCTTAGAGGGCGCGCTCCGCATATCGCAATACCCCTGCGCGAGCACGAATTGCTCAACGCTCGCTGCCCGAGCGCCTCCACACATATACGTTATTTGCATCATTTGTATGATACCGTCTAGAAATGACGTTTGGAGTTGTATGATGCCGTCTAGAAATGACGTTTGGAGGCGATGGACAAATGTCAAATTCTGACATCTGCCAGGTGATACCAGGTTGCTCAAAAACCAACGTGCGCATGAATCAAAAGTTCTAAGATGCAAAGTCTACGTGACTACTAGTCATCAGCACTCAGATTGAATGTGTGCACTTGTGTAGCCCACGCTACCGAACTAATAGCCTATTGGAATATTGGGGTTTGGAGTAGCGGGGTTTCGGAGTAGCGGTGTGTAACCGCGCAGGGGAATTGCTCAATGCTCGCTGTCCAAGCGCCTCCACGCATGCGTGCACGTCCCATAGGAATACATTGGATTCCAAATCATGGATCTCACCACAATTTTTTAAGTGAAATCGTGGTACTGAGAACATTGTCATAGATTGAATAAACGTGTGTGCCACGAAATTGCGTGATATCGGGTTGCAACTGTCTGTCTGTCTGTCTGTCTGTCTGTCTGTCTGTCTGTCTGTCTGTCTATCTATCTATCTATCTATCTATCTATCTATCTATCTATCTATCTATCTATCTATCTATCTATCTATCTATCTATCTATCTGTCTTTCATATACACACACACACACAAACACACACAAACACAAACATGCCCTTTCTTTCATATTTCTCTTCACGCCTACTCACGACCTCTCCTTCACTTCTCCTGTCCCCTTCCTCTGAAGTCTTGAACATGATTGCAGTCTAAGTCTGAACTAAAACAAATCTGGGCCTCTATTGACAGGCAGAGCTACACTTAGGAGAGACCAACTTGCTCAGCGCCAGAGCAAGCCTGCTATTGTCGTGAGGAAAATGCATGGCTGTGAATCAGCATAGCTGTGAATTCTTTCTTCCTTTCTTTTATTGCATTTCGCTTGTTCACTCTTTCATGTGGTTTTAAATCAAGACAGGATTGTATGTACAGTACTGTAGAGCAAGGTTACGCTGTCTCTCTGTATCTCTATCTCTCTCAGGCTTAAATTGTCACCCTCAATTGTCACCCTCATCTCTCTCATGTCCCTTTTTTCTCTTTGTCTATCTCCCCAAGTTCATTTTTATGGCCCCATCCCAATACCCCCCCTTAGCCCTAGCCATTGGCCCTACCCCTACATTTTGTGCATTCCAGCATAGGGTAGTGTGTCCCATTCCTTTTAGCTTTAAGGGCTAGGGGGCATATCAAGGGCTAGTGGATGTTGAAACAGCCCTCTAAAGAGAGGGTTTTCAGATACTGACCTGAAGCTGAGGGGTAGATGAAAACTCACACAATGCTTTGCGAACTTAGGCAGTGATTTGAAACATAGCTGCTGGTGCCATGAAAGAACATGGGAAAGAAGCCCAATATCCCTGCAAATAATCATTCAAAAAGTGTAAAATCTGTGGAATAACTTAGTTTAATGTCGATGCAAAGGAACATGTAATTGGTTCGTTATGACACACATTTCAGAAAAAAACGCTATTCAGGATGTCAACTGCATTTCGTTGTTAGCTTAACTTCACATCATTTTGATGTTCCAGTAAGTTACTTATAGGCTACGGTGCAATGGTGAATCTAATCTAATCAACAGAACTTCAGTGTAAACAACGATCTTTGAGTGACAGTTGATTCCATGTCCTGTGTATGTCCCTTTCTCTCTCTCTCCCTCACACTGCCTCGCTTGCTCCCCCTCCCCCCCGCCTCCTCTGTGCTCTCCTGGGGTGTGGGAGGTTTGTCTTGCTTGGATGATGATGATCCCCCATGTGACATTTGAAAAGGCCTCTGTTATGACTCTACACTATTGCTGTGGAGTATTGTTGCTGCTATGGCACTCCATCGGCCATGCAGCTGCTCTGGGGCTGGGCCCACGGACACACACACACACGCACGCAAATGCAGGCACACAGAAGCACACACACAAACATACAGACACACACATGCACACACATACACACACACACACATACACATGGAAGCCTGAGCAGACAGACATCAGCTTGTGACTCAAAACTGACTGACGCTTTTATGGAGGAGGTCATACCACGACATATTGCTTTTTTAGAGACACACTCATACACATACACACATGCATGCATGCACACACACACACACACACACACACACACACACACACACACACACTGAGGTGGTCATGGTCTGAGTGCTGTACTTAAGTAAACATTGAGTCTTCATGGTGACAGAACAGGAGTCCCATGGGCCAGCAAGGACACAGCTGAATTAACTCAGAGATGACCTGGAGCCACACACACACACACACACAGTTACTGTAGATCCATAAATATTTGAACATTGATACAGTCTTCATCATTTTGGCTCTGTACACCCATGGGCGGCGCATGCACTTGGCATGCAAGGCACCAGGGACTCCCAAATCTCCGCTAGCCCCCCCCCCCCCTCCCCCCCAACAAATCTTCCGACAATTTGAATTGCCCGCTACCCCCCCCACCACCGCTCAACAAATCGTCCGACAATCGGAATTTGCCTTATTCACCTCAGCTGCCATATTGGTCAGTCTGACGTAATGAGGGGTGCGGATGCGGAAGTGCCCGTTGCCTTCAATGTTAAAAGTTCACTGTAAAATAGTCAAAATAACAGGCTGAATACACTATCGGGGTTACAAACTCATCATTACCAGACTCTGATTGTTTTTCACTGCCGTTGTTTTCGCGTTTGGAAATACATCGGAGTGAATGCAGCTGACGGCTAACTATGGCTCATTCACCTCCATGTATTTCCAAACGCGAAAACAACGGCAGTGAAAAACAATCAAGAGTCTGGTAATGATGAGTTTGTAACCCCGATAGTGTATTCAGCCTGTTATTTTGACTATTTCAGTTCTAGAAGTTGTGTTTTTACAGTGAACTTTTAACATTGAAGTCAACGGGCACTTCCGCATCCGCACCCCAGACTGACCAATATGGCTGCCAGGTGAATAAGGCGAATTGAACGCTATCCTCCCCCCCCTCAACAACTTGTCGGGGGTGCACTGTTGTTATTTTGCCTAGGGCGGCCAATCGTCTTCCGCCGGGCCTGTGAACACCACCACAATGGATTTAATGATGGAAATAAAACTATCAAGATGTCCTTTAAGTGCAGACTTTCAGCTTTAATTTGAGGGTGCTTACATCCAAATCAGGTGAACGGTGTAGGAATTACAAACAATTTGACATGTGGTCCCCCCCCCTTTTTAAGGGACCAAAAGTAATTGGACAGTTGGCTCCTCAGCTGTCTTATGGCCAAGTGTGTGTTATTCCCTCGTTATTTCATTTACAAGGAGCAGGTAAAAGGTTCATTTCAAGAGTGGTTCTTGCATTTGGAATCTGTTGCTGCCAACTCTCAATATGAAATCCAAAGAGCTGTCACTACAGTATCAGTGAAGTAAACCATAATTAGGCTAAAAATCTAAACAAACCCATCAGAGAGATAGGAAAAACATTAGTTGTGGCCAAATCAAACATTCTTGAAAGGAAAGAACGCACTGGTGAGCTCAGCAATAACAAAAGACCCGGAAGACCACGGAAAACAACTGTGGTGGATGACAGAATAATTATTTCCCTAGTGAAGAAAGACCCCCTCACAACAGTTGGCCAGATCAAGAACACCCAGGAGGTAGGCGTAGGAGCTGTGTCAAAGTCAACAATCAAGAGAAGACTTCACTCGGGTAGAACAAGATGTGAACCATTTTTTAGCCTCAAAAACAGGAAGACTAGATTAGAGTTTGAGAAAGATGAGAGTTTGACAAAACATATCTAAAAAGCCTATACAGTTCTGGAACAACATCCTATTGACAGATGAAACAAAGATCAACTTGTACCAGAATGATTGGAAGAGAAGAGTATGGAGAAGGGAAGGAACTGCTCATGATCCAAAGCATACCGCCTCATCAGTGAATTATGAAATTTGAAGACAAAAATGAAAGGAAACCGCCCAAAGAACAAACAGGAACTGAAGACAGCTGCAGTAGAGGCCTGGCAGAGCATCACCAGGGATGAAACCTGGCGTCTGGTGATGTCCATGGTTCCACACTTCAGGCTGTCATTGACTGCAAAGCAACCAAATATAAAAAAGGACAATTTGATTTATGATTATGTTAGTTTCTCCAATTACTTTTGGTCCCCTTAAGAAGTGAGGGACCACATATAACATTTGTTGTAATTCCTACACCACTCACCTGATTTGATGTACTGTAAATACCCTCAAATTAAAGCTGAAACTGCACTTAAAGCACACATTGAATGTTTCATTTGAAATCCATTGTGGTGTACAGAGCCAAAAGGATGAAAAGTGTGTCTATGTCCAAATAGTTACAGTATGGACCTAACTGTATACCTACACACACACACGCACACGCACGCACACACACACACACACACACACACACACACACACACACACACACACACACACACACACAATTACCTGTACATACACATACTCTCGTTCCTTCACAAAGTCACGTCAAAGTTGTCCAGACTTCCCAAAGAAGCTGACATTATGGAGTGGCGTTTATAATTTATAATGTATTCATACATTTCATATACAGTAGTACTTAGTACTTAGTACTTAGTATATTTAGTATTATTAAAGTGTTACGTTTATTTCATTCATTAGATGTACATTAAACCTACTTGTGTTGTTGATTGCTGTTGTTGAATGTATGCACAGTGTGAGTTACTGTGTACTGGAGTCAAAATCCTTACACATGTAAAAGCATGTTTGGCTAATTAACCCGGATTCTGATTGTGATTGTGATGATTAGGGGCCAAGCAGCGTAGCTGCCGGAACCCTATTGTATTTGCCTATATTATTAGGGGCCAAGCCCCGTAGGGGCGAAGACCCTATTGTAATTGGTAGTGTTATTATTATTATTAGGGGCCAAGCCCCAAAGGGGCGAAGACCCTATTGTTATTGTAAGTATTATTATTATTCCGCCATGGGAGTCTATGGCAGGCCCTATAACCGACTGGTCGCTTTTTACGAAAATCGGCAGAGTCATAGAGGCTTAGGCCCCGCAGCAGTGGAGCAAGTCTCACATCGATTGGCCAAAAGGGGGCGCTATAGCAGCTGACTGAAGTTGCGAACTTTGAACAGGCATATCTCAGGCCCCGTTTGACCTACAGACATGACAATTTGCACACATATGTCTCTCCTCATGACGAACAAATTTGCCTCAAGGATCCATAACTTCCGGTTATATAGATTTTCCGCCATTTTGAATTTTTTGAAAAACGCTTAAAATCTATCTCCTCCTAGAGACTTTGACCAATCTGCATGATACTGGGTACACACAATCTAAGGACCGATATCTATAATTCCATCTCGGCAAAAGTAGAAAAAGTTACATTTAACAGCAACTATGAGCCAATGAAAATGGCATGGGGCGTGGCTTTTCACATAAAGGGGTATACTTTCTTAAGGGTTGTGCAGAACACCACGCCACTTGGTAGACATCTGTGCAGATATAACCTGAGGCGGCCACTGCATTATTGGCCGAATCAAACCAAATGGGGGCGCTAGAGAGCTCATTTTCAGTTTAGGCCTAACCGCCATGCAGAGCTTTCCGAACCACGGTACAGTGGTACCAGGGTATGTCTAATGGTCACTCGAGAAAGAAGAGCCTGATTGGCCACAGGGTGGCGCTATAACAAGCCAAAATACATAAAAGGGGCTAAAATGCTAACTTTGAAAGGTCATATCTCATGCCCCGTTGGAGCTAGAGTCATGACGCTTTGGAGGCATATATGTCTCATCAGGTTGAACAAATTTGCCTCAAAGAGCCATAACTTCAGATTATGTTAATTTGCAACAATTTTGCAATTTTAGAAAAACACTTAAAATCTATCTCCTCCTAGAAAGTTTTGTCAATCTACATGAAGCACAGTAGGTAGAATCTAGCAATGAATATCTAAAGTTCCATCTCGGCATAATTTAGAAAACTTGATGAAAAGAGCCACTATGAGCAATTGAATATTGCAGAGGGTGTGGCTTTTCACAAAAAGGCATATTACTTCTGATGGAATAGATGGAACACCACAAAACTTTGTGTTCATATCAACAATGTCAGCCTGAGGCAAAGCCTCCATTACTGGCCAGATCAAACTGAATGGGGGCGCTAGAGAGCTCATTTCCTGTTAAGGCCTAACCGCTTGGATGGTATTTCCTAAAACAGATATAGTAGTACCAGAGCATATCTTGAGGTAACTCAAGAAATATGAAGCAGTTAGGCCAAAGGGTGGCACTATAACAAGCCAAAATTCTTAAAAGTGGCTTAAACGCAATTGATTGCTGTAGCGCCCCCCGTGGCTAAATGGGGTTCCTAATGCTTGTATGGGTAGCGGATGGCATGCTCTACAACTTACTAATTGGGCACAACACTGTCAGATTACATTTTGATGTTTATATAAGCATTGTTGTGCAAAGGGACCCCCATTGCACTTTCATTGTATTTTCATTGCTAGAATTAAACCAATGTGCCGTCTCTTCTTATATGAAGAATGTGCTTGTTTAACTGAAATAATCAAGATCACTACAATTGAATGTATATGGACTCCACGTTAGTTTGACAGTTGTCATTCAGGTCAATTGGATGGAAATGTAGACCTTAAATTACATAGCCTACTTACACCAAATGTATGGGTAGGAGAGGGGCATTCTTCTGAAAACTGTGAGGTTAAGAGAGAAACAAGAATTGTGAGTGTTGTTCACAGATTGCTGAATTGTCAAGCTATCCTTGCAGTGATACTTGATGGTAAAGGTGGGTCTCCCAGGCAGATGGAAGGCCTGGACAATGACCAGGTGGGATGTTGACATGCAGAGAAATAGTCACATGCATAGCTCAAATGTGGCTATGGCAGATGTTAGCCATGTTTCTGTTACACAAATGCAATCAGCGTTCATAAAGAATTGATGTGTGTGTACATCTTTGAAGTCTGCTTTAAGACTGGATATTGTATAGAGCCATTGTAAATTAACTGGCTTTTGTAGGAGTCAGTGTGTGAGAGGCATTTAGTGTAAAATGTGACATAGGTAGAGAGGTGATAGTTGGAGAAGGGTGCAAATGAGATTAAACTAGGGAATGTTATGACAGGTTTGATGGGAAGATTAGTTGTCCAAACAGTAAGGAGTGCAGTATGTGTATTGTATGTGTCATGTGTGACAAACTGGATGGTAGAGTGGTAAAGAGTCTCACGTTTGGAAAGTGTACCTTTTGCACTCTATAGCTTACACACTTCAACCAGGGAGAGGGTTGTATGCTTTAGCCTAAACACTTCATCCTTGGAGAGCGCAGTAGCCAACAGACTACATAGCCTACTTACACCAAGTGTAGGGGGGGCATTCTTCTGGAAACTGTGAGGTGTAGAGAGAAACAAAAGTTGTGTGTTCTTAATAGATAGCTGAATTATCAAGAAATCCCCGCACTGAGACTTGATGGTGAAGGTGGGCCTTCCAGGCAGATGGAAGGCCTGGAGAATGATCATGTGGCATGTAGACATGCAGAGAAATAGGTCCTAAAACATATGTACCAAAATAGAATAAATGTAATGAGATTCTAAAAAGGACCTGACTCACTTGACGCTGTCAGATGAATTGAATGTGAATGCAGTTGTATAATGATGATGATGATGATGATCATGGTGATGATGATACTGTTGCATGAATTTGACCTGATTCACCTGGTCAGGCGACATAGATGCTCACATGCATAGCTCCACTGTAGCTATGGCGTATTTTCCTCGTTGGCTTTGATGCGTTAGTTGCCGTTAGTTGCGCTTGGCCCCGTTATTGCTGCTTGCAGCTATATTTAGGGGCCAAGCCCGAAAGGGCGAAGCCCCTATTGTAATTGTTAGTGTTATTATTATTATTATTATTCATCTGCCATGGGAGTCTATGGCAGGCCCTATAGGCGATTGGTAACTTTTGACGAAACTTTGCAAGATGGTAGAGGCTTATGGCCCGAAGCCATGGAGCAAGTCTCACATTTATTGGCCAAAAGGGGGCGCTATAGCAGCCGACTGAAGTTGCAAACTTTGAACAGTCATATCTCAGGCCCCGTTTGACCTACAGACATGACACTTTGCACACATATGTCTCTCCTCAGGATGAACAAATTTGCCTCAAGAACCCATAACTTCCGGTTATATAGATTTTCCGCCATCTTGAATTTTGTGAAAAACGCTTAAAATCTATCTCCTCCTAGAGACTTTGACCAATCTGCATGATACTGGGTACACACAATCTAAGGACCGATATCTATAATTCCATCTCGGCAAAAGTAGAAAAAGTTACATTTAACAGCAACTATGAGCCAATGAAAATGGCATGGGGCGTGGCTTTTCACATAAAGGGGTATACTTTCTTAAGGGTTGTGCAGAACACCACGCCACTTGGTAGACATCTGTGCAGATATAATCTGAGGCGGCCACTGCATTATTGGTCGAATCAAACCAAATGGGGGCGCTAGAGAGCTCATTTTCAGTTTAGGCCTAACCGCCATTCAGAGCTTTCCGAACCACGGTACAGTGGTACCAGGGTATGTCTAATGGTCACTCGAGAAAGAAGAGCCTGATTGGCCACAGGGTGGCGCTATAACAAGCCAAAATACATAAAAGGGGCTAAAATGCAAACTTTGAATGGTCATGTGTCATGCCCTGTTGGAGCTAGAATCATGAAGCTTTGGAGGGATTTATGTCTCATCAGCTTGAACAAATTTGCCTCAAGGAGCCATAATTTAAGATTATGTTAATTTGCAACAATCTTGCTTTTTTTGAAAAACACTTAAAATCTATCTCCTCATAGGAAGTTTTGTCAATCTACATGAAGCACAGTATATATAATCTAGCAATGAATATCTAAAGTTCCATCTCGGCATAATTAAGAAAACTTGATGAAAATAGCCACTGTGAGCAATTGAATATTGCAGAGGGTGTGGCTTTTCACAAAAAGGCATACAACTTCTGAAGGAATGCATGGAACACCACAAAACCTTGTGTTCATATCAACAATGTCAGCCCAAGGCAAAGCCTCCGTTACTGGCCAGAATAAACTGTATGGGGGCGCTAGAGAGCTCATTTCCTGTTTAGGCCTAACCGCTTGGATGGTATTTCCGAAAACAGATATAGTAATACCAGAGCATATCTTGAGGTAACTGAAGAAATATGAAGCAGTTAGGCCAAAGGGTGGCGCTAAAACGAGCCAAAATTCTTAAAAGTGGCTTAAATGCAATTGATTGCTGTAGCGCCCCCCGTGGCTAAATGGGGTTCATAATGCTTGTATGCGTAGCTGATGGCATGCTCTACAACTTACTAATTGGGCACAACACTGTCAGATGACATTTTGATGTTTATATAAGCATTGTTGTGCAAAGGGACCCCCATTGCACTTTCATTGTATTTTCATTGCTAGAATTAAACCAATGTGTCGTCTCTTCTTATATGAAGAATGTGCTTGTTTAACTGAAATAATCAAGATCACTACAAATGAATGCATATGAACTCCACTTTAGTTTGACAGTAGTCATTCAGGTCAATTGGATGGAAATGTAGACCTTCAATTACATAGCCTACTTACACCAAATGTATGGGTAGGAGAGGGGCATTCTTCTGAAAACTGTGAGGTTAAGAGAGAAACAAGAATTGTGAGTGTTGTTCACAGATTGCTGGATTGTCAATCTATCCCTGCAGTGAGACCTGATGGTAAAGGTGGGTCTCCCAGGCAGATGGAAGGCCTGGAGAATGGCCATGTGGGATGTCGACATGCAGAGAAATAGGTCCTAAAAATATGTCCCAAAATAGAAGAAATGTGTTGAGATGCTTAAAAGGACCTGACACTCACTTGACATCATCAGATTAATTAACTGTGAATGTGGTTGTATGATGATGCTGTTGCATGAATTTAACCTGATGTACCTTGTCAGGTGACAAAGACAGTCACATGCATAGCTCAAATGTTGCTATGGCAGATGCCAGCCATGTTTCTGTTACACAAATGCTATCAGCGTTCATAAAGAATTGATGTTTGTGTACATCTTTAAAGTGTACTTTAAGACTCTGGATATTGTGTAGAGCCATTATAAATGAACTGGCTTTTGTGGGAGTCTCTGTGAGAGAGGCATTTAGTGTAACATGTGACATAGTTGTATAATGAAGATGATGATGATGATCATGATGATGATGATACTGTTGCATGAATTTGCCCTGATTAACCTGGTCAGGCGACATAGATGCTCACATGCATAGCTCCAATGTAGCTATGGCGTGTTTTCCTTGTTGGCTTTGATGCGTTAGTTGCGCTTGGCCCCGTTATTGCTGCTTGCAGCTATATTTATTAGGGGCCAAGCCCGAAAGGGCGAAGCCCCTATTGTAATTGTTAGTGTTATTATTATTATTATTCATCTGCCATGGGAGTCTATGGCAGGCCCTATAGCCGATTGGTAACTTTTTACGACACTTTGCAAGATGGTAGAGGCTTATGGCCCGAAGCCATGGAGCAAGTCTCACATTGATTGGCCAAAAGGGGGCGCTATAGCAGCCGACTGAAGTTGCGAACTTTGAACAGGCATATCTCAGGCCCTGTTTGACCTACAGACATGACACTTCTCACACATATGTCTCTCCTCATGATGAACAAATTTGCCTCAAGGACCCATAACTTCCGGTTATATAGATTTTCCGCCATTTTGAATTTTTTGAAAAACGCTTAAAATCTATCTCCTCCTAGAGACTTGGACCAATCTGCATGATACTGGGTACACACAATCTAGCGACCGATATCTAAAATTCCATCTCGGCAAAAGTTGAAAAAGTTAAATTTAACAGCAACTATGAGCCAATGAAAATGGCATAGGGCGTGGCTTTTCACATAAAGTGGTATACTTTCTTAAGGGTTGTGCAGAACACCATGCCACTTTGTAGACATCTCTGCAGATATAACCTGAGGCGGCCACTGCATTATTGGCCCAATAAAACCAAATGGGGGCGCTAGAGAGCTCATTTTCATTTTAGGCCTAACCGCCATGCAGAGTTTTCCGAAAAACAGTACAGTGGTACCACGGTATGTCTAATGGTGACTGGAGAAAGAAGAGCCTGATTTGCCGCATGGTGGTGCTATAATAAGCCAAAATACATAAAAGGGGCTAAAATGCAAACTTTGAACAATCATATCTCATGCCCCGTTGGAGCTAGATTCTTGGAAGCTTTGGAGGCATATATGTCTCATCAGGTTGAACAAATTTGCCTCAAGGAGCCATGACTTCAGATTATGTTAATTTGCAACAAATAAGCATTTTTGGAAAAACACTTGAAATCTATCTCTTCCTAGGAAGTTTTGTCAATCTACATAAAGCACAGTTTATAGAATCTAGCAATGAATATCTAAAGTTCCATCTCGGCATAATTTAGAAAACTTGATGAAAGTAGCCACTGTGAGCAATTGAATATTGCAGAGGGTGTGGCTTTTCACAAAAAGGCATATAACTTCTGAAGGAATGCATGGAACATCACAAAACGTTGTGGTCATATCAACAATGTCAGCCCAAGGCTAAGCCTCCATTACTGGCCAGAATAAACTGAATGGGGGCGCTAGAGAGCTCATTTCCTGTTGAGGCCTAACCGCTTGGATGGTATTTCCGAAAACAGATATAGTAGTACCAGAGCATATATTGAGGTAACTGAAGAAATATGAAGCAGTTAGGCCAAAGGGTAACGCTATAACGAGCCAAAATTCTTAAAAGTGGCTAAAACGCAATTGATTGCTGTAGCGCCCCCCGTGGCTAAATGGGGTTCATAATGCTTGTATGGGTAGCTGATGGCATGCTCTACAAATTACTAATTGGGCACAACACTGTCAGATTACATTTTGATGTTTATATAAGCATTGTTGTGCAAAGGGACCCCCATTGCACTTTCATTGTATTTTCATTGCTAGAATTAAACCAATGTGTCGTCTCTTCTTATATGAAGAATGTGCTTGTTTAACTGAAATAATCAAGATCACTACAATTGAATGCATATGGACTCCACGTTAGTTTGACAGTAGTCATTCAGGTCAATTGGATGGAAATGTAGACCTTAAATTACATAGCCTACTTACACCAAATGTATGGGTAGGAGAGGGGCATTCTTCTGAAAACTGTGAGGTTAAGAGAGAAACAAGAAGTGTGAGTGTTGTTCACAGATTGCTGAATTGTCAAGCTATCCTTGCAGTGATACTTGATGGTAAAGGTGGGACTCCCAGGCAGATGTAAGGCCTGGACAATGACCAGGTGGGATGTTGACATGCAGAGAAATAGTCACATGCATAGCTCAAATGTGGCTATGGCAGATGTTAGCCATGTTTCTGTTACACAAATGCAATCAGCGTTCATAAAGAATTGATGTGTGTACATCTTTAAAGTCTGCTTTAAGACTGGATATTGTGTAGAGCCATTGTAAATGAACTGGCTTTTGTAGGAGTCAGTGTGTGAGAGGCATTTAGTGTAACATGTGACATAGGTAGAGAGGTGATAGTTGGAGAAGGGTCCAAATGAGATTAAACTAGGGAATGTTATGACAGGTTTGATGGGAAGGTTAGTTGTCCAAAGAGTAACGAGTGCAGTGGTGTGTATTGTATGTGGCATGGGTGACAAACTGGATGGTAGAGTGGTAAAGAGTATGAAGTTTGGATAGTGTACCTTTTGCAGTATATAGCTTACACACTTCAACCAGGGAGAGGGTTTTAGCCTTCAATCTAAACACTTCATCCTGGGAGAGGACAGTAGCCCACAGACTACATAGCCTTCTTACACCAAGTGTAGGGGGGCCATTCTTCTGGAAACTGTGAGGTGTAGAGAGAAACAAAAGTTGTGAGTGTTCTTCATAGGTAGCTGAATTATCAAGAAATCCCCGCACTGAGACTTGATGGTAAAGGTGGGCCTTCCAGGCAGCTGGAAGGCCTGGAGAACGATCATGTGGCATGTAGACATGCAGAGAAATAGGTTCTAAAACATATGTACCAAAATAGAATGAATGTAATGAGATTCTAAAAATGACCTGACTCTCACTTGACGCTGTCAGATGAATTGAATGTGAATGCAGTTGTATAATGATGATGATGATGATGATGATGATCATGGTGATGATGATACTGTTGCATGAATTTGACCTGATTCGCCTGGTCAGGCGACATAGATGCTCACATGCATAGCTCCAATGTAGCTATGGCGTGTTTTGCTCGTTGGCTTTGATGCGTTCATTGTGCTTGGCCCCGTTATTGCTGCTTGCAGCTATATTTAGGGGCCAAGCCCCGAAGGGGCGAAGACCCTATTGTAATTGGTAGTTTTATTATTATTATTTTTTCTGCCATGGAAGTCTATGGCAGGCCCTATAGCCGATTGGTAACTTTTTACGAAACTTTGCATGATGGTAGAGGCTTAGGGCCTGAAGCCATGGAGCAAGTCGCACATTGATTGGCCAAAAGGGGGCGCTATAGCAGCCGACTGAAGTTGCAAACTTTGAACAGGCATATCTCAGGCCCCGTTTGACCTACAGACATGACACTTCTCACACATATGTCTCTCCTCATGATGAACAAATTTGCCTCAAGGACCCATAACTTCCGGTTATATAGAATTTCCGCCATTTTGAATTTTTTGAAAAACGCTTAAAATCTATCTCCTCCTAGAGACTTTGACCAATCTGCATGATACTGGGTACACACAGTCTAAGGACCGATATCTATAATTCCATCTCGGCAAAAGTTGAAAAAGTTAAATTTAACAGCAACTATGAGCCAATGAAAATGGCATGGGGCGTGGCTTTTCACATAAAGGGGTATACTTTCTTAAGGGTTGTGCAGAACACCACGCCACTTGGTACACATCTGTGCAGATATAACCTGAGGCGGCCACTGCATTATTGGCCGAATCAAACCAAATGGGGGCGCTAGAGAGCTCATTTTCAGTTTAGGCCTAACCGCCATGCAGAGCTTTCCGAACCACGGTACGGTGGTACCAGGGTATGTCTAATGGTCACTCGAGAAAGAAGAGCCTGATTCGCCACAGGGTGGCGCTATTACAAGCCAAAATACATAAAAGGGGATAAAATGCAAACTTTGAATGGTCATATGTCATGCCCCGTTGGAGCTAGAGTCAGGACGCTTTGGAGGCATATATGTCTCATCAGGGTAAACAAATTTGCCTCAAGGAGTTATAACTTCGGATTATGTTAATTTGCAACAATTTTGCATTTTTTGAAAAACACTTCAAATCTATCTCCTCCAAGGAAGTTTTGTCAATCTACATGAAGCACAGTAGATAGAATCTAGCAATGAATATCTAAAGTTCCATCTCGACATAATTTAGAAAACTTGATGAAAAGAGCCACTATGAGCAATTGAATATTGCAGAGGGTGTGTCTTTTCACAAAAAGGCATATTACTTCTGAAGGAATGCATGGAACACCACAAAACCTTGTGTTCATATCAACAATGTCAGCCCGAGGCAAAGCCTCCGTTACTGGCCAGAATAAACTGTATGGGGGCGCTAGAGAGCTCATTTCCTGTTCAGGCCTAACCGCTTGGATGGTATTTCTGAAAACAGATATCGTAGTACCAGAGTATATCTTGAGGTAACTGAAGAAATATGAAACAGTTAGGCCAAAGGGTGGCGCTATAACGAGTCAAAATTCTTAAAAGTGGCTTAAACGCAATTGATTGCTGTAGCGCCCCCCGTGGCTAAATGGGGTTCATAATGCTTGTATACGTAGCTGATGGCATGCTCTACAATTTACTAATGGGGCGCAACACTGTCAGATTACATTTTGATGTTTATATAAGCATTGTTGTGCAAAGGGACCCCAATTGCACTTTCATTGTATTTTCATTGCTAGAATTAAACCAATGTGTCCTCTCTTCTTATATGAAGAATGTGCTTGTTTAACTGAAATAATCAAGATCACTACAATTGAATGCATATGGACTCCACTTTAGTTTGACAGTAGTCATTCAGGTCAATTGGATGGAAATGTAGACCTTAAATTACATAGCCTACTTACACCAAATGTATGGGTAGGAGAGGGGCATTCTTTTGAAAACTGTGAGGTTAAGAGAGAAACAAGAATTGTGAGTGTTGTTCACAGATTGCTGAATTGTCAAGCTATCCCTGCAGTGATACTTGATGTTTAAGGTGGGTCTCCCAGGCAGATGGAAGGCCTGGACAATGACCAGGTGGGATGTCGACATGCAGAGAAATAGTTCCTAAAAACATGTCCCAAAATAGAAGAAATGTGTTGAGATGCTTAAAAGGACCTGACACTCACTTGACATCATCAGATGAATTAACTGTGATTGTGGTTGTATGATGATGCTGTTGCATGAATTTAACCTGATGCACCTTGTCAGGTGACAACGACAGTCACATGCATAGCTCAAATGTGGCTATGGCAGATGCCAGCCATGTTTCTGTTACACAAATGCTATCAGCGTTCATAAAGAATTGATGTGTGTTTACATCTTTAAAGTGTGCTTTAAGACTCTGGATATTGTGTAGAGCCATTATAAATGAACTGGCTTTTATGGGAGTCTGTGTGAGAGAGGCATTTAGTGTAACATGTGACATAGTTGTATAATGATGATGATGATCATGGTGATGATGATACTGTTGCATGAATTTGACCTGATTCACCTGGTCAGGCGACATAGATGCTCACATGCATAGCTCCAATGTAGCTATGGCGTGTTTTGCCCGTTGGCTTTGATGCGTTTGTTGCGCTTGGCCCCGTTATTGCTGCTTGCAGCTATATTTATTATTATTATTCTTTTTCCGCCATGGGAGCCTATGCCAGGCCCTATAGCCGATTGGTAACTTTTTACGACACTTTGCAAGATGGTAGAGGCTTATGGCCCGAAGCCATGGAGCAAGTCTCAAATTGATTGGCCAAAAGGGGGCGCTATAGCAGCCGACTGAAGTTGCGAACTTTGAACAGGCATATCTCAGGCCCCGTTTGACCTACAGAAATGACACTTTGCACACATATGTCTCTCCTCATGATGAACAAATTTGCCTCAAGGACCCATAACTTCCGGTTATATAGATTTTCCGCCATCTTGAATCTTTTGAAAAACGCTTAAAATCTATCTCCTCCTAGAGACTTTGACCAATCTGCATGAAATCCTTTACACACAATCTAGGGAACGATATCTAAAATTCCATCTCGGCAAAAGTTTAAAAAGTTACATTTAGCAGCAACTATGAGCCAATGAAAATGGCATAGGGCGTGGCTTTTCACATAAAGTGGTATACTTTCTTAAGGGTTGTGCAGAACACCACGCCACTTGGTAGACATCTGTGCAGATATAACCTGAGGCGGCCACTGCATTATTGGCCCAATTAAACCAAATGGGGGCGCTAGAGAGCTCATTTTTAGTTTAGGCCTAACCGCCATGCAGAGCTTTCCGAACCACGGTACAGTGGTACCAGGGTATGTCTCATGGTCACTGGAGAAAGAAGAGCCTGATTGGCCACAGGGTGGCGCTATAACAAGACAAAATACATAAAAGGGGCTAAAATGCTAACTTTGAAAGGTCATATCTCATGCCCCGTTGGAGCTAGAGTCATGACGCTTTGGAGGCATATATGACTCATCAGGTTGAACAAATTTGCCTCAAGGAGCCATAACTTCAGATTATGTTAATTTGCAACAATCTTGCATTTTTTGAAAAACACTTAAAATCTATCTCCTCATAGGAAGTTTTGTCAATCTACATGAAGCACAGTAGATAGAATCTAGCAATGAATATCTAAAGTTCCATCTCGGCATAATTAAGAAAACTTGATGAAAATAGCCACTGTGAGCAATTGAATATTGCAGAGGGTGTGGCTTTTCACAAAAAGGCATACAACTTCTGAAGGAATGCATGGAACACCACAAAACCTTGTGTTCATATCAACAATGTCTGCCCGAGGCAAAGCCTCCGTTACTGGCCAGAATAAACTGTATGGGGGCGCTAGAGAGCTCATTTCCTGTTTAGGCCTAACCGCTTGGATGGTATTTTTCAAAACAGATATAGTAGTACCAGAGCATATCTTGAGTGAACTGAAGAAATATGAAGCAGTTAGGCCAAAGAGTGGCGCTATAATGAGCCGAAATTCTTAAAAGTGGCTTAAATGCAATTGATTGCTGTAGCGCCCCCCGTGGCTAAATGGGGTTCATAATGCTTGTATGCGTAGCTGATGGCATGCTCTACAACTTAGTAATTGGGCACAACACTGTCAGATTACATTTTGATGTTTATATAAGCATTGTTGTGCAAAGGGACCCCCATTGCACTTTCATTGTATTTTCATTGCTAGAATTAAACCAATGTGTCGTCTCTTCTTATATGAAGAATGTGCTTGTTTAACTGAAATAATCAAGATCACTACAATTGAATGCATATGGACTCCACTTTAGTTTGACAGTAGTCATTCAGGTCAATTGGATGGAAATGTAGACCTTAAATTACATAGCCTACTTACACCAAATGTATGGGTAGGAGAGGGGCATTCTTCTGAAAACTGTGAGGTTAAGAGAGAAACAAGAATTGTGAGTGTTGTTCACAGATTGCTGAATTGTCAAGCTATCCTTGCAGTGATACTTGATGGTAAAGGTGGGACTCCCAGGCAGATGTAAGGCCTGGACAATGACCAGGTGGGAGGTTGACATGCAGAGAAATAGTCACATGCATAGCTCAAATGTGGCTATGGCAGATGTTAGCCATGTTTCTGTTACACAAATGCAATCAGCGTTCATAAAGAATTGATGTGTGTGTACATCTTTAAAGTCTGCTTTAAGACTGGATATTGTGTAGAGCCATTGTAAATGAACTGGCTTTTGTAGGAGTCAGTGTGTGAGAGGCATTTAGTGTAACATGTGACATAGGTAGAGAGGTGATAGTTGGAGAAGGGTCCAAATGAGATTAAACTAGGGAATGTTATGACAGGTTTGATGGGAAGGTTAGTTGTCCAAAGAGTAACGAGTGCAGTGGTGTGTATTATATGTGGCATCGGTGACAAACTGGATGGTAGAGTGGTAAAGAGTATCAAGTTTGGATAGTGTACCTTTTGCAGTATATAGCTTACACACTTCAACCAGGGAGAGGGTTTTAGCCTTCAATCTAAACACTTCATCCTGGGAGAGGACAGTAGCCCACAGACTACATAGCCTACTTACACCAAGTGTAGGGGGGCCATTCTTCTGGAAACTGTGAGGTGTAGAGAGAAACAAAAGTTGTGAGTGTTCTTCATAGGTAGCTGAATTATCAAGAAATCCCCGCACTGAGACTTGATGGTAAAGGTGGGCCTTCCAGGCAGATGGAAGGCCTGGAGAACGAACATGTGGCATGTAGACATGCAGAGAAATAGGTTCTAAAACATATGTACCAAAATACAATCAATGTAATGACATGCAAAAAATAAACCTCACACTCACTTGATGCCATGAATTCAATGTGATTGCACTGATTCATCTGGTCAGGCGACATATATAGATACTCACATGCAAATGGAAGGCCTGGAGAATGATCACGTGGCATGTAGACATGCAGAGAAAAAGGTCCTAAAATGTAGATAGCTCCCAAATTACAATGAATATAATGAGATGCAAAAAAGGACCTAACACTCACTTGATGCCGTCAGATGAATTGAATGTCATTGCACTTGCATGATCATATTTTTGTTGCATGAATTTAACCTGATTTACCTGGTCAGGTGACACAGACACTCATATGCATGGTTCCAATGCCACGTTTCCCTTGTTGTCTTTCTTGCGTCCATTGTGCTTGGCCCCGTTATTGCTGCTTGCAGCTATATTTATTATTATTATTATTCTCCATCTTCCACTGAAGTCTAACTTCCCATGGACAAAAAATCGCCAAAATTTGCACAAAGCTCCAGTCCTATACCCAAAGTCCTCAACCTGCATTGTAGGTCAATAAACCTGAAGGTGGCGCTACAGCAACAGTCTAAAGTTTAAAACTTTAAAAAATCATTACAAATCAGCCATAGGTGCTATCACTGTAAAACCACCACGTGAATGTAGTCCCAAGTGAGACAAAACTTTCATACGCTCTGACCTTGCAGGAATTTTGAAGTCCATCACTCTGATTTTTTCATAAACTGTAAAACCTATCAAACCTATCTCCTCCCACATTTTTTTTTCAATTGACACCAAAATCGATCTACTGTATCTTCAGACTGTCCTTACCAAACGATCCTCACAGATTTTTGAAATATGAAAAATAGAGCCCACAGCACTTCAAAAAGTTTTACTGTTAACAGTTCTGTATAGTTCCTATTAATTCTCGCCAAATCAATGTCTGATCATCCTCATAAAGAGTGACAACATTGGCCACATATCCAAGATGTAGTATGATTTTTTTCAGAATTTTATCTCAAAAATTGAATTTTTAAAAATATGTTTAATTCTGTCCTCTGAAACCAACACTTCATACAGAGAAAACTACGTTACCCACAATCCAACGCAAGCTCCACGAATCTGAGACATCGCTGTTGGCAACCCTACCCAACCCCCACCGAGGATTACAATGACTAAATTGATTGATTGGCAACTGACTGAGTACACAGCTGCTGAAGTTAATGTTCAATTATGAAAAAAAAAAGCTAACAAAACCTGTAACCCACATTTTTCAATCAATTAATACTAAAGTTGCTACACTGGATCTTCAAACTGTCATTCACAAACTCATTGACCAGATTATTGAATTATCAAAATTGAGCTTACAATGCATTAAAATGTTTTACTTATTATTATTATTCTCCATCTTCCACTGAAGTCTAACTTCCTGTGGACAAAAAATCACAAAAATGTGCACATAGCTCCAGTACTAAACCCAAAGTCCTCAACCTGCATTGTAGGTCAATAAAGCTGAAGGTGGCGCTACAGCAAAAGTCTAAAGTTTAAAACTTTAAAAAATCATAACAAATCAGCCATAGGTGCCATCACAGTAAAACCACCACGTGAATGTAGGCCCAAGTGAGACAAAACTTTCATACACTCTGACCTTGCAGGAATCTTGATTATTATTATTATTCT
This sequence comes from Borostomias antarcticus, assembly GCF_949987555.1. Taxonomy (NCBI): domain Eukaryota; kingdom Metazoa; phylum Chordata; class Actinopteri; order Stomiiformes; family Stomiidae; genus Borostomias; species Borostomias antarcticus. The sequence goes on along the minus strand of NC_140234.1, from coordinate 48,855,552 downwards.
CCATCTTCCACTGAAGTCTAACTTCCCGTGGACAAAAAATCACCAAGATTTGCACATAGCTCCAGTAGTATACCCAAAGTCCTCAACCTGCATTGTAGGTCAATAAACCTGAAGGTGGCGCTACAGCAACAGTCTAAAGTTTAAAACTTAAAAAAATCATAACAAATCAGCCATAGGTGCTATCACTGTAAAACCACCACGTGAATGTAGGCCCAAGTGAGACAAAAGTTTCATACGCTTTGACCTTGCAGGAATTTTGAAGTCCATCACTCTGATTTCTTCATAAACTGTAAAACCTATCAAACCTATCTCCTCCCACATTTTTAGTTCAATTGACACCAAAATTGATCTACTGTATCTTCAGACTGTCCTCACCAAACGATCCTCACAGATTTTTGAAATATGAAAAATTGAGCCCACAGCACATCAAAAAGTTTTACTGTTAACAGTTCTGTATATAGTTCCTATTAATTCTCGCCAAATCAATGTCTGATTGTCCTCATAAAAAGTGACAACATTAGCCACATATCCAAGATGTAGTATGATTTTTTTTGAGAATTTTATCTCAAAAATTGATTTTTTTAAAATATGTTTAATTCTGTCCTCTGAAACCAACACTTCATACAGAGAAAACTACGTTACCCATAATCCAACACAAGCTCCACGAAACGGAGACATCGCTGTTGGCAACCCTACCCAACCCCCAACGCCGAGGATTACAATGACTAAATCGATTGATTGGCAACTGACTGAGTACACAGCTGCTGAAGTTAATGTTCAATTATGAAGAAAAGCAAACAAAACCTGTAAAAATTAATAAACATATCTCATCCAACATTTTTCAATCAATTAACACCAAACTTGCTACACTGGATCTTCAGACTGTAATTCACAAACTCATTGACCATTGTTGAATTATCAAAATGGAGCTTACAACGCATCAAAATTTTTTACAAATGTTTTACGATACGAATGTACAAAATGAACATTGGAATGTCAACTTTCTTGTTGTCCTATTCTCTCGCTTATTGCTCCTAAACATGTCGGAAATTGCCTGGCCCCACCTCATCGCTGCGAAGCAGCTTTAATTTATTATTATTATTCTCCATCTTCCACTGAAGTCTAACTTCCCATGGACAAAAAATCGCCAAAATTTGCACAAAGCTCCAGTCCTATACCCAAAGTCCTCAACCTGCATTGTAGGTCAATAAACCTGAAGGTGGCGCTACAGCAACAGTCTAAAGTTTAAAACTTTAAAAAATCATTACAAATCAGCCATAGGTGCTATCACTGTAAAACCACCACGTGAATGTAGTCCCAAGTGAGACAAAACTTTCATACGCTCTGACCTTGCAGGAATTTTGAAGTCCATCACTCTGATTTTTTCATAAACTGTAAAACCTATCAAACCTATCTCCTCCCACATTTTTTGTTCAATTGACACCAAAATCGATCTACTGTATCTTCAGACTGTCCTTACCAAACGATCCTCACAGATTTTTGAAATATGAAAAATAGAGCCCACAGCACTTCAAAAAGTTTTACTGTTAACAGTTCTGTATAGTTCCTATTAATTCTCGCCAAATCAATGTCTGATCATCCTCATAAAGAGTGACAACATTGGCCACATATCCAAGATGTAGTATGATTTTTTTCAGAATTTTATCTCAAAAATTGAATTTTTAAAAATATGTTTAATTCTGTCCTCTGAAACCAACACTTCATACAGAGAAAACTACATTACCCACAATCCAACGCAAGCTCCACGAATCTGAGACATCGCTGTTGGCAACCCTACCCAACCCCCGCCGAGGATTACAATGACTAAATTGATTGATTGGCAACTGACTGAGTACACAGCTGCTGAAGTTAATGTTCAATTATGAAAAAAAAAAGCTAACAAAACCTGTAACCCACATTTTTCAATCAATTAATACTAAAGTTGCTACACTGGATCTTCAAACTGTCATTCACAAACTCATTGACCAGATTATTGAATTATCAAAATTGAGCTTACAATGCATTAAAATGTTTTACTTATTATTATTATTCTCCATCTTCCACTGAAGTCTAACTTCCTGTGGACAAAAAATCACAAAAATGTGCACATAGCTCCAGTACTAAACCCAAAGTCCTCAACCTGCATTGTAGGTCAATAAAGCTGAAGGTGGCGCTACAGCAAAAGTCTAAAGTTTAAAACTTTAAAAAATCATAACAAATCAGCCATAGGTGCCATCACTGTAAAACCACCACGTGAATGTAGGCCCAAGTGAGACAAAACTTTCATACACTCTGACCTTGCAGGAATTTTGATTATTATTATGATTCTCCATCTTCCACTGGAGTCTAACTTCCCGTGGACAAAAAAATCACCAAGATTTGCACATAGCTCCAGTAGTATACCCAAAGTCCTCAACCTGCATTGTAGGTCAATAAACCTGAAGGTGGCGCTACAGCAACAGTCTAAAGTTTAAAACTTAAAAAAATCATAACAAATCAGCCATAGGTGCTATCACTGTAAAACCACCACGTGAATGTAGGCCCAAGTGAGACAAAACTTTCATACGCTTTGACCTTGCAGGAATTTTGAAGTCCATCACTCTGATTTCTTCATAAACTGTAAAACCTATCAAACCTATCTCCTCCCACATTTTTAGTTCAATTGACACCAAAATTGATCTACTGTATCTTCAGACTGTCCTTACCAAACGATCCTCACAGATTTTTGAAATATGAAAAATTGAGCCCACAGCACATCAAAAAGTTTTACTGTTAACAGTTCTGTATATAGTTCCTATTTATTCTCGCCAAATCAATGGCTGATCATCCTCATAAAAAGTGACAACATTAGCCACATATCCAAGATGTAGTATGATTTTTTTTTGGAATTTTATCTCAAAAATAGAATTTTTTAAAATATGTTTAATTCTGTCCTCTGAAACCAACACTTCATACAGAGAAAACTACGTTACCCATAATCCAACACAAGCTCCACGAATCGGAGACATCGCTGTTGGCAACCCTACCCAACCCCCGCCGAGGATTACAATGACTAAATCGATTGATTGGCAACTGACTGAGTACACAGCTGCTGAAGTTAATGTTCAATTATGAAGAAAAGCAAACAAAACCTGTAAAAATTAATAAACATATCTCATCCAACATTTTTCAATCAATTAACACCAAACTTGCTACACTGGATCTTCAGACTGTAATTCACAAACTCATTGACCATTGTTGAATTATCAAAATCGAGCTTACAACGCATCAAAATGTTTTACAAATGTTTTACGATACGAATGTACAAAATGAACATTGGAATGTCAACTTTCTTGTTGTCCTATTCTCTCGCTTATTGCTCCTAAACTTGTCGGAAATTGCCTGGCCCCGCCTCATCGCTGCGAAGCAGCTTTAATTGGGGGCCAAGCAGCGAAGCTGCGTAGGCCACCACTAAGTTTCTACCTTTTCTTATTCTTTCTTTCTTTCTTTCTTTATTCCTCTGCCATTGTAGTCTATGGCAGCCCATAGAAGCTTATGGTAGAAAGTTATGAAAATTGGCCCACTCATTCGGGACAGTGCCCTGACCCTCCTCACCAAGTCTCATGTCCACCCCTCACCCTCTCTAGCGCCACCAACGTGTCAAAGTTGGAGGTGCATTTATGCATGCAGCTTTTCTTCAGCAAGTCCAATTTTCAAACTTCAGGTGTCCTTCAATTCCTTGGCTCAAGCCGGATTCAACGCACTCTATGACGTCATTGTGGCCATCTTGGCTTTTCCGCCATTTTGAATGATGTGCAAAACCCTTAAAATGTATCTCCTCCTAGGAACTTTCACCAATTTGCATGAACATCGGTGGATGTCATCTATACACCAATGTCTACAAAGGATGTACAGGGATTTTTGATTATCCATTGCGTTCGCACGTGACAGCCAATCAAAATTGGCAGAAAAGCTGCAAAACAGGAACTGGGGTCATATCTCAGTAATGTTTTAATCTATCAAAACCACATTTGGCACACTCATTCGGGACATACCCATGACATCTGTCACCAAGCCTCAAGTTGACATCTTGTGCACTCTAGCGCCACCAGCGTGTCAAAGTTGGAGTTGCGTTTATGCCAGTAACTTTTGAGCTGTATGTCCAATCTTCAAAATTATGGTAGCAATGGATTCCCTGGCTCATGCTGAGTTCAAAACACCCCATGGTTTCATTATTACTTCATTTGTTTGATTGCAGAATGAAAGGAACACTTTTTGTCTTCTGCACAATTTCACCAGTTTCAGAGTGGTGAAAGGCGCATTTTGGAAAAAGTCACACATTTTCTAAACTGCCATCCCTCTTCCAATTCTCACAGCTCATACACATTTTACATATCAAAACGTTCACACGACTCTTGGGATTAATAAAATCAAAAAAAGCTAAGCTCTTTGATGTATATTTTTCACTCTGTGACAGTTCGAATAATGACTCCCCCCCCTCCATTGAAATCAATGGAGCCACGCTCTAGAAAATCTCTCTTCGCTCTAGAATCTCTAACTGTTTCTAACTCTTCACCTCTCCTACACGTCTGAAGACCGAAGGACATTTTATACATGGAAATGTTCGCGTGATTGTCTGGATTCTGAAGAAGTAAATAGTTGAGCTATGCTATGTATACTTTTCGCTGTGTGCCAATTTAAACAACGACACCCCCCCTCTCACTCTACTGAGAGGAAGCAACCCTACCAGGTGATATTAATTAAGTGCTCAGGACTCAGACACACGGGGTTAGGGAAGGCTCACATGCCTTGTGGACTAGGGTGGTTCATCTTCGCAACAGCCTGCGTAGCACAGTGGTTAGCGTGTCGGCCTTGCAAGCAGCAGGTACAGAGATCGAATCCCGTTCAACCATGTCTGACTTCCGAAAATCTCGGGCCCATCCTTGACCCTTGTCAAACATGTCACCACGTCAGTCTAGCTGATTCCTTGTCTGCTTGCAGTTAAACAGCTTGGCCCCCACATTCCTGCTTGCAGGTATATTTATTATTATTATTATTCTTCTGCCATTGGAGTCTATGGCAGCCCATAGAACCGTATGGTAAAAAGTTGGGAAAATTGGCACACTCATTCATGACAGTCCCCAAAGTCTTCTCACCAAGACCCATGTCCACAGCTTGAACGCTCTAGCGCCACCAACGTGTCAAAGTTGGAGGTGCATTTGTGCATGCAACTTTTGACCTGTAAGCCTGATTTTCAAAAACGAGGCAGCGTTGGATTCCTTCGCTCAAGCCAAGTTCAACGCACCCTATGACATCATTTTCCACCATATTGGATTTCCCGCCATATTGGACTTAGTGTAAAACACTCAAAATGTATCTCCTCCTAGGTTTTTTCACCAATCTGCACCAAACGCAGTATGCACAATCTATAGACCGATGTCCACAAAAGTCTTACAGGGATTTTTGATTGTCCATTGCGTTCCCTCGTGACAGCCAATCAAAATTGGCCGAAAAGCTGCAAAAAAGGAACTGGGGTCATATCTCAGTAATGTTTTAATCTATCAAAACCACATTTGGCACACTCATCCGGGACACACCCATGACATCTGTCACCAAGCCTTACGTTGACATCTCGTGCACTCTAGCGCCACCAGCGTGTCAAAGTTGGAGTTGCGTTTATGCCAGTAACTTTTGAACTGTATGTCCAATCTTCAAAATGATGGTAGCAATGGATTCCCTGGCTCATGCGGAGTTCAAAACACCCCATGGTTTCATTATTACTTAATTTGTTTGATTGCAGAATGAAAGGAACACTTTTTGTCCTCTGCACAATTTCACCAGTTTCAGAGGTTTTTGGAAAAAGTCACACATTTTCTAAACTGCCATCCCTCTTCTAATTCTCACAGCTCATACACATTTTATATATCAAAACGTTCACACGACTCTTGGGATTCATAAAATCAAAAAAGCTAAGCTCTTCGATGTATATTTTTCACTCTGGGACAGTTCGAATAATGACTCCCCCCCCTCCATTGAAATCAATGGAGCCACGCTCTAGAAAATCTCTCTTCGCTCTAGAATCTCTAACTGTTTCTAACTCTTCACCTCTCCTACACTTCTGAAGACCGAAGGACATTTTATACATGGAAATGTTCGCGTGATTGTCTGGATTCTGAAGAAGTAAATAGTTGAGCTATGCTATGTATACTTTTCGCTGTGTACCAATTTAAACAACGACACCCCCCCCTCTCACTCTACCGAGAGGAAGCAACCCTGTCAGGTGATATTAATCAAGTGCTCAGGACTCAGACTCACGGGGTTAGGGAAGGCTCACATGCCTTGTGGACTAGGGTGGCTCACTTTCGCAACATCCTGCGTAGCACAGTGGTTAGCGTGTCGGCCTTTCAAGCAGCAGGTACAGAGATCGAATCCTGTTCAACCATGTCTGGCTTTTGACATGTTTTGCTTGTTGTCTTTGATGCGCTGGTCGTGCGTCCCGCTTGGCCCCCACATCGCTGCTTGCAGCTATATTTGGGGGCCAAGCAGCGAAGCGCTAAGCGCTGGCACCCATTGTTCTTGTACCTTTTCTTATTATTATTATTATTATTATTCTTCTGCCATTGGAGTCTATGGCAGCCCATAGAACCGTATGGTAAAAAGTTGGGAAAATTGGCACACTCATTCATGACAGTCCCCAAAGTCTTCTCACCAAGACCCATGTCCACAGCTTGAACGCTCTAGCGCCACCAACGTGTCAAAGTTGGAGGTGCATTTGTGCATGCAACTTTTGACCTGTAAGCCTGATTTTCAAAAACGAGGCAGCGTTGGATTCCTTCGCTCAAGCCAAGTTCAACGCACCCTATGACATCATTTTCCACCATATTGGATTTCCCGCCATATTGGATTTAGTGTAAAACACTCAAAATGTATCTCCTCCTAGGTTTTTTCACCAATCTGCACCACACGCAGTATGCACAATCTATAGACCGATGTCCACAAAAGTCTTACAGGGATTTTTGATTGTCCATTGCGTTCCCTCGTGACAGCCAATCAAATTTGGCCGAAAAGCTGCAAAACAGGAACTGGGGTCATATCTCAGTAATGTTTTAATCTATCAAAACCACATTTGGCACACTCATCCGGGACACACCCATGACATCTGTCACCAAGCCTTACGTTGACATCTCGTGCACTCTAGCGCCACCAACGTGTCAAAGTTGGAGTTGCGTTTATGCCAGTAACTTTTGAACTGTATGTCCAATCTTCAAAATGATGGTAGCAATGGATTCCCTGGCTCATGCCGAGTTCAAAACACCCCATGGTTTCATTATTACTTCATTTGTTTGATTGCAGAATGAAAGAAACACTTTTTGTCCTCTGCACAATTTCACCAGTTTCAGAGGTTTTTGGAAAAAGTCACACATTTTCTAAACTGCCATCCATCTTCTAATTCTCACAGCTCATACACATTTTATATATCAAAACGTTCACACGACTCTTGGGATTCATAAAATCAAAAAAGCTAAGCTCTTCGATGTATATTTTTCACTCTGGGACAGCTCGAATAATGACTCCCCCCCCTCCATTGAAATCAATGGAGCCACGCTCTAGAAAATCTCTCTTCGCTCTAGAATCTCTAACTGTTTCTAACTCTTCACCTCTCCTACACTTCTGAAGACCGAAGGACATTTTATACATGGAAATGTTCGCGTGATTGTCTGGATTCTGAAGAAGTAAATAGTTGAGCTATGCTATGTATACTTTTCGCTGTGTGCCAATTTAAACAACGACACCCCCCCCTCTCACTCTACCGAGAGGAAGCAACCCTGCCAGGTGATATTAATTAAGTGCTCAGGACTCAGACTCACGGGGTTAGGGAAGGCTCACATGCCTTGTGGACTAGGGTGGTTCACTTTCGCAACATCCTGCGTGGCACAGTGGTTAGCGTGTCGGCCTTGCAAGCAGCAGGTACAGAGATCGAATCCTGTTCAACCATGTCTGGCTTTTGACATGTTTTGCTTGTTGTCTTTGATGCGCTGGTCGTGCGTCCCGCTTGGCCCCCACATCGCTGCTTGCAGCTATATTTTATTATTATTATTATTATTCCTCTGCCATTGTAGTCTATGGCAGCCCATATAAGCTTATGGTAGAAAGTTATGAAAATTGGCACACTCATTTGGGACAGTGCCCTGACCCTCCTCACCAAGTCTCATGTCCACACCTCACCCTCTCTAGCGCCACCAATGTGTCAAAGTTGGAGGTGCATTTATGCATGCAGCTTTTCTTCAGCAAGTCCAATTTTAAAACTTCAGGTGTCCTTCAATTCCTTGGCTCAAGCCGGATTCAACGCACTCTATGACGTCATTGTGGCCATCTTGGCTTCTCCGCCATTTTGAATGATGTGCAAAACCCTTAAAATGTATCTCCTCCTAGGAACTTTCACCAATTTGCAAAAAAATCGGTGGATGTCATCTATACACCAATGTCTACAAACAATGTACAGGGATTTTTGATTATCCATTGCGTTCGCTCGTGACAGCCAATCAAAATTGGCAGAAAAGCTGCAAAACAGGAACTGGGGTCATATCTCAGTAATGTTTTAATCTATCAAAACCACATTTGGCACACTCATTCGGGACATACCCATGACATCTGTCACCAAGCCTCATGTTGACATCTTGTGCACTCTAGCGCCACCAGCGTGTCAAAGTTGGAGTTGCGTTTATGCCAGTAACTTTTGAGCTGTATGTCCAATCTTCAAAATTATGGTAGCAATGGATTCCCTGGCTCATGCTGAGTTCAAAACACCCCGTGGTTTCATTATTACTTCATTTGTTTGATTGCAGAATGAAAGGAACACTTTTTGTCTTCTGCACAATTTCACCAGTTTCAGAGTGGTGAAAGGCGCATTTTGGAAAAAGTCACACATTTTCTAAACTGCCATCCCTCTTCCAATTCTCACAGCTCATACACATTTTACATATCAAAACGTTCACACGACTCTTGGGATTAATAAAATCAAAAAAGCTAAGCTCTTCGATGTATATTTTTCACTCTGTGACAGTTCGAATAATGACTCCCCCCCCTCCATTGAAATCAATGGAGCCACGCTCTAGAAAATCTCTCTTCGCTCTAGAATCTCTAACTGTTTCTAACTCTTCACCTCTCCTACACGTCTGAAGACCGAAGGACATTTTATACATGGAAATGTTCGCGTGATTGTCTGGATTCTGAAGAAGTAAATAGTTGAGCTATGCTATGTATACTTTTCGCTGTGTGCCAATTTAAACAACGACACCCCCCCCTCTCACTCTACCGAGAGGAAGCAACCCTACCAGGTGATATTAATTAAGTGCTCAGGACTCAGACACACGGGGTTAGGGAAGGCTCACATGCCTTGTGGACTAGGGTGGTTCACCTTCGCAACAGCCTGCGTAGCACAGTGGTTAGCGTGTCGGCCTTGCAAGCAGCAGGTACAGAGATCGAATCCCGTTCAACCATATGTCTGACTTCCGAAAATCTCGGGCCCATCCTTGACCCTTGTCAAACATGTCACCACGTCAGTCTAGCTGATTCCTTGTCTGCTTGCAGTTAAACAGCTTGGCCCCCACATTCCTGCTTGCAGGTATATTTATTATTATTATTCTCCATCTTCCACTGAAGTCTAACTTCCCGTGGACAAAAAATCGCCAAAATTTGCACAAAGCTCCAGTCCTATACCCAAAGTCCTCAACCTGCATTGTAGGTCAATAAACCTGAAGGTGGCGCTACAGCAACAGTCTAAAGTTTAAAACATAAAAAAAATCATAACAAATCAGCCATAGGTGCTATCACTGTAAAACCACCACGTGAATGTAGTCCCAAGTGAGACAAAACTTTCATACGCTTTGACCTTGCAGGAATTTTGAAGTCCATCACTCTGATTTCTTCATAAACTGTAAAACCTATCAAACCTATCTCCTCCCACATTTTTTGTTCAATTGACACCAAAATCGATCTACTGTATCTTCAGACTGTCCTTACCAAACGATCCTCACAGATTTTTGAAATATGAAAAATAGAGCCCACAGCACTTCAAAAAGTTTTACTGTTAACAGTTCTGTATAGTTCCTATTAATTCTCGCCAAATCAATGTCTGATCATCCTCATAAAGAGTGACAACATTGGCCACATATCCAAGATGTAGTATGATTTTTTTCAGAATTTTATCTCAAAAATTGAATTTTTAAAAATATGTTTAATTCTGTCCTCTGAAACCAACACTTCATACAGAGAAAACTACATTACCCACAATCCAACGCAAGCTCCACGAATCTGAGACATCGCTGTTGGCAACCCTACCCAACCCCCGCCGAGGACTACAATGACTAAATTGATTGATTGGCAACTGACTGAGTACACAGCTGCTGAAGTTAATGTTCAATTATGAAAAAAAAAAGCTAACAAAACCTGTAACACACATTTTTCAATCAATTAATACTAAAGTTGCTACACTGGATCTTCAAACTGTCATTCACAAACTCATTGACCAGATTATTGAATTATCAAAATTGAACTTACAATGCATTAAAATGTTTTACTTATTATTATTATTCTCCATCTTCCACTGAAGTCTAACTTCCTGTGGACAAAAAATCACAAAAATGTGCACATAGCTCCAGTACTAAACCCAAAGTCCTCAACCTGCATTGTAGATCAATAAACCTCAAGGTGGCGCTACAGCAAAAGTCTAAAGTTTAAAACTTTAAAAAATCATAACAAATCAGCCATAGGTGCCATCACAGTAAAACCACCACGTGAATGTAGGCCCAAGTGAGACAAAACTTTCATACACTCTGACCTTGCAGGAATCTTGATTATTATTATTATTCTCCATCTTCCACTGAAGTCTAACTTCCCGTGGACAAAAAATCACCAAGATTTGCACATAGCTCCAGTAGTATACCCAAAGTCCTCAACCTGCATTGTAGGTCAATAAACCTGAAGGTGGCGCTACAGCAACAGTCTAAAGTTTAAAACTTAAAAAAATCATAACAAATCAGCCATAGGTGCTATCACTGTAAAACCACCACGTGAATGTAGGCCCAAGTGAGACAAAACTTTCATACGCTTTGACCTTGCAGGAATTTTGAAGTCCATCACTCTGATTTCTTCATAAACTGTAAAACCTATCAAACCTATCTCCTCCCACATTTTTAGTTCAATTGACACCAAAATTGATCTACTGTATCTTCAGACTGTCCTCACCAAACGATCCTCACAGATTTTTGAAATATGAAAAATTGAGCCCACAGCACATCAATTTTTTTTACTGTTAACAGTTCTGTATATAGTTCCTATTAATTCTCGCCAAATCAATGTCTGATTGTCCTCATAAAAAGTGACAACATTAGCCACATATCCAAGATGTAGTATGATTTTTTTTGAGAATTTTATCTCAAAAATTGATTTTTTTAAAATATGTTTAATTCTGTCCTCTGAAACCAACACTTCATACAGAGAAAACTACGTTACCCATAATCCAACACAAGCTCCACGAATCGGAGACATCGCTGTTGGCAACCCTACCCAACCCCCGCCGAGGACTACAATGACTAAATTGATTGATTGGCAACTGACTGAGTACACAGCTGCTGAAGTTAATGTTCAATTATGAAGAAAAGCAAACAAAACCTGTAAAAATTAATAAACATATCTCATCCAACATTTTTCAATCAATTAACACCAAACTTGCTACACTGGATCTTCAGACTGTAATTCACAAACTCATTGACCATTGTTGAATTATCAAAATCGAGCTTACAACGCATCAAAATGTTTTACAAATGTTTTACGATACGAATGTACAAAATGAACATTGGAATGTCAACTTTCTTGTTGTCCTATTCTCTCGCTTATTGCTCCTAAACTTGTCGGAAATTGCCTGGCCCCGCCTCATCGCTGCGAAGCAGCTTTAATTGGAGTTAAATCTCCACCAGAATTTGCATTTTAATGGACAAAATAATGACAAATAATTGTTTCAGGGGAGCCACCTTACTGTAGTACTCAATTTAATATTCTCAGAATAAAACCTCCCTCAAATGCACATTAATTGCCTAATATGAGACAAGTGTGTTTTGTGTGCGTGTGTGTGTGTGTGTGTGTGTGTTTGTTTAAATCCGCTTTCATTAGCTGTTTCGTCAGCTCGCTCACTGATCCATCTGCTTCTGGGGATGAGTAATAGGCAACACACTATCACACACACACACACACACACACACACACACACACACACACACACACACACACACACAGACAGACCCACACACATGCACACACACACACACACACACACACACACACACACACACACACACACACACACACACACACATTTTTCTCTCTCAGACAGAAGGGTGGTTGCCTGTAGGGGTGACTAACACAATCCCACCTCCTCCTTTCCCACCATTCATGTCTCCTCCTCTTCTCCATTCCCTTTTTTGGGAGAGTTAAGTTTAATAGTGCTGCCTCTTGCCCCGGGTAGCAGAAGTAAACTGAATAATTTATGAAATAGCATTAAGTTCCATGCAGACGAACAGGGGAACAATACGCACCGTAGTGGGATTGGTGTAGAGTCCTTGCGGTAATGATGACATTAAACAGGTAGAGTTAATGACAACAGTGATTTACCATGGGTGTAATCGCGCCAGTGTGTTTACCAGGCCGTGGGAACATGAACGCTGCTGTAATTAGGGCCAACCAGTGCTTTTTCCCGCCCCGCGTTGGCATTTTGGAGCTCTGGTGAGCTCTGTCACAGGGGAGCGCAGTCAACACCAGCACATATGTTACTGCACTCTTCCTCCAGCATATCCCTCCAGCTCTCTAATTCAATCTGCAATCTTATTCTCTCTCTCCCTCCCTCCCTCCCTCCAAGGGCATTCTACTGGTTAGGGAAGCACATTAGCCGCTCGTGGACTGATTTAGCCCAAATGAACGAGCCAATTATCACGGGAGCCAAGTTGTCAGTGACACCGGTGGGACAGGACGAGACGGTTAGTCAGGCAAAAGTCTAGGGTCACACCAGCGAGGTGTTTGAAGAACCTGTCACAAATGATGTGTGTGTGTGTGGAGGAGGGGGAGGAGGGGGGGGGGGGGTTACAGTACATCTGGTTGTACTTTTACTTGAACAAAGTGCTATCTATCTATATCTAAAATTCTAACACCTGACTAATGTATTAATTTTATTCAACCACTTTCTCAGTTCAGCCATGCTCATATGAGTAGCATTTCTTCACTCATCTTTTGACATAGAATCAAGGCCTTGTAAGAAGACACTGGTGAAACAGCGACCCTTAGAGTGTGTGAGGACTGTGAGTCTCTCTGGCCAGCGCTGGAGTCTCTCTAGCTCAGAGTGCTCAGAGAGAACAGCAGCCCTGATCCCTGCTCTGCTATCGAACGCATGTGCCGGAATACAGAGCCTCTCCTTTCTCTGTGAAAAGAGATAAGAGAGTATGTTACAATGGACACACTCACACAGACAGAGGAACACACACACATTTGAATGTCTTTATTTGTGTTCATTGACAAAAAATCCTTGAAGACAAACAGGAATAGATGTGCAAGCTTTGAGAATCTCAACAACATAGGTTTTCAGTCTCAGTTCATGGATACAGGAAGCAACGTCTCCTCCAGCAACTGCCAATTATCGCTGACATCGAGCAGAATTTTGCCAATGCCTTATAGCTTTTGGCTTCGGCATTCCTGCCATCTGCAAGCCGCTCACAACAAGTCTGTGGATGTTCCCTAGGCTTCCAAACCCCCCAACCCCCCCCCCCCCCCCACACACACACACAAAATATCTGATATTCTAAATTGTCCTCTTTCCTGCTTTCACTCTCTTTGCAGCATCAATTTGTGCTCTATCTCCCTCCCCCCTCCACTCCATCATCTCTCCACCTCTCTATCTCTCCCTCCCTCTTTCCCTCTTTCTACCTTTCTGTCTCCCTCCCTCTCTCCACCTCTCTCCACCTCTCTTTCTCTCCCTCTCTCCACCGCTCTGTCTCCACCTCTCTCCAGTGCTCTCCCAACCTCTCTCTCTCCCAACCTCTCTCTCTCCCCACCTCTCTCTCTCCCCACCTCTCTCTCTCCCACCTCTCTCTCTCTCCCCACCTCTCTCTCTCCCCACCTCTCTCTCTCCCCACCTCTCTCTCTCCATGCTCCTCTGTCTACAGCCTGCAGCGGCTCAGATCAATGGTCAGTTAGTCAGACTATCCAGGATGCTGTCTCTCTCTCTCTCTCTCTCTCTCTCTCTCTCTCTCTCTCTCTCTCTCACACGCACACACACACACACGCACGCACAGTCTGGCCATGTCGGGTCTGGTCTGGCCAATGAATGGTTCATCCCAGGCTTATCTAGGCTCCAGCAACCATGCCTCCAGCAGCCACACCTCCAGGGATCAGAGTGCACACATACACACACACACACACACACACACACACACACACACACACACACACACACACACACACACACACACACACACACACACACCTATCCAGGGCACTGCACACTACACCAACCATTGCTGGAGAAACAGAACTATTAACCACTGCTGATAGCTAAAGCAAGGCACCCCCAAAGACTTTTAGGGAAGTGTGTGTGTGTCTGTCTGTCTGTTGGGTGGGAATGGATTTGTGTGGTACAATGAGTGAGTGTGTGTGTGTGTGTGTGTGTGTGTACGGTAGGTAGGTAATTCTATTCTGACTCCTCTGCTGAGCCCTAAGCTTCATCATCATTAGTCCAGGGCTGTGATAAGAGAGAGAGAGAGAGAGAGAGAGAAAGAGAGAGGGTCAGTCTATTGGTTGAAATGGGCTTCTGACACAGAGGCGTCTTGGGGATTACTCTCCCAAGGCCAGGACACCTAATCACCCCCCCCCCCCCACACACACATACAGTATCAGGACTAATGACAACAACACACACACACAGACACACATACCTACAATATCTTTGAAGGAATACCTGCCCTATCGTGTTTTGCGAGTTTCCTGTGAAGCGATCTCACCTCTCTCCCTCCCTCCCTTTCTCTTGTCTCTCTCTCTCTCTCTTTCGGTCCTCTCTCTCATTGTCTTGCTCAGGCTGCGTGGTTCACTTCTTCACCTCCCTCCATGTTGTAGCTAACTCGGTTGACGTGGTAGAGCACGGCTACCACTCGTTCATCAGTCCCAACGATTCAATGGTCCCTATGACTAATCCAACGCTGTGCACGTCACCTCACACACACTGCATATCTCGCCGTCCGACGGGCTTCATCAGAAGAACGATGGGGAGAGCCTTTTGCTTTCCTCCCTGTATACCGCTCCACTCCTCTCTTTCTCTCGAATATCTCCCTCCTTCACTCTTATCTGATGGCTCTTGCAGTTTAGGGCCGCGCTTGTAAGGTTTCCTCGGGATGCGCCGCGCACATCAAAATAGGAACCCTGACCTCATTAAGAACAGCTGAAGGAGAACTCCGACATGCCAAAGCCATTTGGCAGGGATTGAGGGAGAGGGACAGAGATTCAAATGGGAATATGTTTTCCAACTTTATTGATTTGTAATGGCATTGTGTGTCTGTGCCCCATTGTGTTCTTGGTAAGGAAAGAGAAAATGTGAAAAGAATATTGTGAAAAGGTGCATTGAGGGTGAAGGGCATTACATGCACGTGTGTGTATGCGTGCGTGCTTGCATGTGTGCATGTGTGCGTGAGTACGTATCGTGTCGGACCTACATGACTATCAGTGTGTCGGACCTACGTGACTATCAGTGTGTCGGACCTACGTGACTATTAACTCGGAGCTCCGTCCGTCTCCCCGTCACCATTGGAAGGTACACTGCTAGTTTTCTTGTTAGCAAGATACAGCTGATGGTATTATTTCTGCTTTGGGTGGTTTAAGATCAGCGATATAGAGTCTTTTTGATATGACAACTTTACTTGTGTCCGTTATTTGCCTTGTTGTTCTCTAGTCAAGCTAAGTGCTGTGATAGTGTCTTCTTTAGCTATTTGTAATGCCAGGGCAGGCGAGTGGGAGTGAGAGACTGGTCCATGGGGGGGGTATCTGTCCAGGGGAGGGGGAGGGATAATCGATCATGTGGGGGGGGGGGGGGGGGGGCATGATACATCCAGGCGTGCACTCTCCGGACGACGCCTACTCTCCTGACAACGCCGATGAAGAGAGAGCTGAAAGATATGATGGGAGGGGAGTTGGTGCTCCAATAATTCAGTCATTTAATTTATAATATACCATTACACTGCCTAAAGAAAAACCCCACAATCTATTATTTTCACTAATGATATGAAAGTCATTGGCTGAAAGTAATGCAACTTGTTACTACTAAAGTGCTGCCAAGTTTGACGTAAGACAAAAGTTTGGAGTGAGATTTTTTCACTTGGTCATTAAGCTTGCGTACATCCTGACACATGCACCTCAGTCACGTTGGGCGACACGGTAAACCTCTCGTTGCTGCGCTGGACGCAAAGTAACAAATACAAACAAACGTGAGCCACGCAAGCCATGCACAAATTGCTGACTTACACCGTACCTCACGCCGCCGCCCCCGCTAGGCCGAAACGTTGCATGTCCCGTCAGGTCTCCTATCAAATACAATGAGGATCGAATGGATTTTACTCACGTATGTGGCGTATGTTAGTCTGCTCAGTTAGCAGCTCAGTTCGCTCTGTGTAGTAAGAGATGGCACAAATTACCCCCCGTACGTACGTACGTACAGTACTGTGTGTGTGTGTGTGTCTCATTACCATATTCATCAAGGTTGCTATTTTGCCCTGATTCTTATCTGGCGTCATTACGCAGACTGCATTTTAGTAGTCCTTGGAAGCGACCTCTCTCTCTCTCTCTCTCTCTCTCTCTCTCTCACACACACACACACACACTCACACGCACGTACGTCCATTATCTCTCCAGAGACAGGCCGCTCTGAGAGGTATAGAACTTTGATCATAAAGCTGATTGGTTCTGGTGTAGTGCACTGATAGGGCAGTAAACAATTAGCTACAATGTAATTGGCTGATGGAAGTATTGAAAGAGGAAAGTGGAACAGCCTTTCTGTTAACTATACACTATATGACGATGAAGAGGATGATGATGATGTTGAAAACATTGCTTTTGAACGAAGATTTCATTCTCCTCATTTCCTGTTCGTTCACTTGTTTCTGTGGTGATGAAAGGGATCCATCTTTGGTTTCCATAACGATGGCACAGATGTGTCCACACACTGGGCTTTAATTGGTTTTCATGGACAACCACAACGGTGCTACAACACATGCACACAGAGACCCCTGCCAGCAGAATGTACCCAAGTCTGCCACAAGGAGCCTTTGTATTGTATGAGAATATGTTTATATGGACTGATGCCAATGCGTTGATTACAGCCATCCCCTCAAGTGCCTTTGTA
Organism: Borostomias antarcticus; assembly: GCF_949987555.1. NCBI lineage: Eukaryota > Metazoa > Chordata > Actinopteri > Stomiiformes > Stomiidae > Borostomias > Borostomias antarcticus. Next base: position 48,838,142 of record NC_140234.1, on the reverse strand, counting down.
CTTTTTTCATTTGTTGGTTTTGTTAGCTGCAATGGAAATGACTGCTAGTGCGTTCCTGTGTAATATTGTGTGTCGGGTTATATAATTTAAAAGCTTTTATATGACGTTCTTGTTCATTGTCTTTCCAGGACAAGCCGGGGCCCAATGTGCTGGTATCTTCCTCAATTCCTGTCTTGATAGGTAATAGAAAAAGAATGGTGAATCTACTAAGTAACAGGAAACACTCAAGTGGTTCTGCAAATTTAGCAAATTTAGCATCCATTCCTCGTCAGCCACAAACTATCACAGAAAACTGAGCAGATAATACCTTTAGCACAATAAATTTAGCTTTATTAAATGTCAGGTCTCTTGCAGGAAAGACATTTTTTATCAATGATTTTATTATCAAGCACAATCTTGATTTCATGTTTTTAACCAAAACTTGGTTATACCAAGGTAACAGTGCAGCTGAGTCAACCCTCATTGAGTCAACCCCTCCCAACTTCAGCTTTATGAGTGAGACTAGAGTGCATAAGAAAGGAGGTGGAGTTGCCATTTTATTTAATGACTCCCTCCAATTTAAGCAGATGTGTTATGGAAATGTTGGTTCCTTTGAATGTGTGGCTCTTCAGTAGAATTCCTTGTCTCGAGACATATTTATAAATATCTACTGTCCACCTAAATACTGTCCTAACTTTTTGGATGACTTTGCTGAACTGCTGTCTTTTATCTGTATTGACTTTGACTGTGTGGTTATTGTTGGTGATTTTAACATCCATTTTGACAATCCTCAGGACAGAGGGGCTAAAGAACTGTGTTGTGTCCTTGACGCAACAAGGGGCACACTCTGGACTTGATCATCACCAAAGGTCTGAATATTTCTAAGGTTGAGGTGTCTGATGTTGCACTCTCTGATCATTCCTGTGTTTGTGTTGAGAGTACTATCTCCATGCACACAAATGTTCAGAGTTCATCACAAAACGGTACATCACTGAAAACACCAGTGAAATATTTTTCAGGCTTTCTCATCCACACCTGCCCTCTCTTGGGTCTCAGTCAATGAGCTTGTAGATCATTTCAATTCTAAAATTACAAATGTTATTGATGGTATTGCGCCCACTAAGGTGAAGGTGGTCTCTGGTAAGAAACAATCTCCATGGAGAAACGCCACTCTGGTCAGAATAGAAAAAAGAGAGTGTCGAAAAGCTGAACGCAGGTGGCGAAAAACATATCTCCATCTCCACCATTATGACATCTATAAAGAGAGATTTTAATGCATGTGCTTTGTTTGCCACTGTCAATAGGCTAACAAACCCTCCTGTGTCAGTAGCCTCTGAATTTCTATCCACCAGGGCCTGCAATTCATTTGCCCATTCTTCACTGACAAAATTCAGAAAATTAGACAAGCAGTCAGTGCCTCCATATCAGGTAGAGGATATGTGTTGTCCCAGTGTCCACTTAAAATCAATACCATGACACAATTTCATCTGATCAACCATAAAATCCTGGAGGACATTATACAATATCTGAAATCCTCCTCCTGTTGCCTTGATATTCTGCCTACAGGCTTTTTTCAAAAATGTATCTAACTGCATGGCCTCTTTACTACACATTGTAAACACATCTCTTCTTTCAGGTGTGTTCCCTCAAACCCTGAACACTGCAGTCGTCAAGCCACTCTTAAAAAAGAATAATCTAGACACCTCACAAATTAACAATTATAAGCCCATATCAAACCTCCTGTTTTTAAGTAAAATCGTTTAAAAATAAATTTTTAAACAGCTGAACAACCTGGCACTAAATAATTGTTTTGATGTCTTCCAGTCAGGATTTCGACCACACCACAGCACCGGGACTGCTCTTGTTAAGGTCTTCAATGACATTCATTTAAACACAGACAATGGCAGAATTGCAGTCTTAGTATTATTTTGAATTTATTGAGGATAGCCCCTTGAGATGTATCATCTCATTTTCGCGGGGCTCGTACTGGGTATTACTGGATCTCAGTGCTGCTTTCGACACGGTTGACTACAACATATTACTAGGCCGACTGGAGAACTGGCTGGGAATTTCTGGCACAGTGCTAGAATGGTTTGAATCCTACGTTAAGCCTCGGATACACTAGAAGACTTTCACAATCTTAACAGATTATGAAATGACTGGGAGTATACACTAGACGACTGGCTTCTGCTGATTTTTGTATGACAATTGAAAAACTGGGTATGGCACATTTAAAGACTGGACCAGGTGGTGGATCATACACTATACGACTTGTCACTCCAACTGAAGCCAACTGAACGTACCAAACTCTCATCAAAACACTTGTCAGAGTTTGCAGAGTAAACAAACATGGATATCGCAGATCTAGAGGCTGTTGCCATAACTGGATCAACACTTCTTCCGTTCCTGTACTCCAATCACTCGCAGAGCTCACCATTCACTCCTCCCTTCTCTGTTCGTCATTATTATACTTAATTCACGCTATTTATTTTTCCTGTATCCGGCCTCCTCTGATTTCATTGGCTATTGACGATAGGCATTCACAGCTGGTTGGTGACGAGTTTACACTACACGATTGCATCCAGAATCTGCTAAAAAATATCAAACATGATTGATATGCTCCGACTTGCTCCGACTGGGATCGGCAGAAGTCTGTTCTCATCATACACTTTCCAATTTAAATCTGTATCCCTCATACACTTACAGATTTCTGTGCCAAATTGCCACTCCGATTACCCCAACTAGTGCAGACTGCTGCTGACTAGGACAGACTCGGCAGGATTGTGAATCGTGTATAAAATCTGGCATAATATCTTGCAGTGTATCCTCAGCTTTAAGGACAGGGACTACTTTGTGTCTATATGCAATTACAAATCTGAGCAGAGAAAAATGACCCGTGGAGTTCCCCAAGGCTCCATTCAGGGGCCTATTCTGTTCAACATTTACATGCTCCCACTTGCTCAATCCATCCATCCATCCATCCATCTTCATCCGCTTATCCGGGGTCGGGTCGCGGAGGCAGCAGCTCCAGCAGGTGGCCCCAGACATCCCTTTCCCTAGCAGCATCAAATTATGGAAAACAACAAAATATGTAGCCATACTGTAGCTACGCAGATGACAAACATTTATATCACCATATCACCAGGGAATGACAATCCCATACAAGCTCTGATTAAGTGCATTGCACAAATCAACGATTGGATGTGCCAGAACTTTCTTCAACTAAACAAAAATAAATTATTTTTATTGACTTTGGAGCCAAAGAAGAATGATTAAAAGTCAGTTCTCAGCTCCAATCAGTAATGCTGAAAACCACAAACGAAGCCAGAAATCTTGGTGTAGTCATGGACTCAGGGCTGAATTTCAACAGTCGCATTAAGACAATTACAAAGTCAGCCTTCTATCAACTGAATAATATATCAAGGATTAAAGGATATATGTCTCAGCAGGAACTGGAAAAACTTGTCCATGCGTTTATCTTCAGCAGACGTGACTACTGTCACGGTGTTGTTGGCTTTTGAGGTTTTCTTCTTCTTCTGTTGCTCTGCGTTGTGTATTTTCTTTGTAAGCATTGATAAGAGTTGCAGCACCTAATTATGAACCATGATGATAATAGCCTTCTTGTTGTGATATTCATTGATGAATTCACCCAACATGGAATTGGAAGCGACGACAGATGACAGATTTATTGGACAAGGATACAATCACATGGAACACTGGGATGTTTCCCTAGTCTCTCTCTCCCCCTGCTTCTCTGCTGGCTGCGGCTGTGGCGTGAAGTCAAGGCCTTAGACTTCCCTCCCCGCATGGTGTTATCAGCGTGTCTGCCTGCTGGGAGCAGCGAATCTGTCCGGCCGAGTTGCCTACCGGTTCCAAATCAAAGTCTCAAGGTTTGGTTGAGACGTTAAATAGTGCTCTCTCGGCCCACCCCACACGCCTACGCCTGCCCGTTTAGGGCCTAGTGAAGCTAGATTGGTGGAGGAGTGACCATACAGATGTGTCGCCTGTCACCCTAACATGATGTCTTAATCACCATTGGTTGGCAGTCTGGGTTGTGTCTGGTTATAGTGTCCCATAGAGATGTGCCATTGATATCCCAGAGGAGAGGCCCCTCCCTGTGGCCTAAGTGTGACCTCTTGACACCCATTACCCCGAACGGCCACAGCAGCAGCATCAGCTGTCTCCCTCATTCTATCGACTACACAGTGTCCACGTGAAAACAAACAAACACATTAAATCAAACACATAGCAGTAAGACTCCGTAGATGTTATAGACATTTCTCCCTAGATTCTTCAGTGTGTTTACAGGAAAATCGATCAGACAGCTGATTCAGAACGCTGCTGCTCGAGTCCTCACTAAGACCAAGAAAGTGGATCACATCACTTCAGTTCTGAGGTCCTTACACTGGTTTCCTGTCTGTCAAATAATTTACTTTAAAATACTGCTGTTGGTTAATAAAGCACTGAATGGTTTAGGGCCAACATATATTTGTGATCTGCTGCTACATTATGAACAATCCAGACCTCTCAGGTCATCTGGCACAGGCCTGCTTTCTGTCCCCAGAGTTAAAACAAAATGTAGTATCCTGAGTATACATATGGGCATACACTATGCTACACATAACATGGAGAAGCAGCATTCAGTTTTTATGCTCCACATATCTGGAACAATCTTCCAGAAAACTGCAGGTCTGCTGCAACTCTCAGTTCTTTGAAATCAAGACTGAAGACGTTTCTTTTTGCCTCTGCTTTTTATTCAATTAAATTATTATTAATTCATACACTGCACTGTAACTTTTATTCCTGTATTTTATTTCTCCTGCATTTTGTTTTAAATGTTATTTTTTTGCATTTTGTTTTATATGACTTTCATGTGTTTCTTGAACTTTGTCTTGATGCTTTTAATGTCTCATGTAAAGCACTTTGAATTGCCTTGTTGCTGAAATGTGCTATACAAACAAACGTGCCTTGCCTTGCCATTGGTCTGGGACATTGGAATACAAAGACACATCAAAGGTTGAAGGTTTTAAGTGATTTGGAAGCAAACTAAGCTTGTTTGGCACACAGAGCTCATTTCAATAATGTTAAGTCGTTTTCTCACCTGGTCACGCCCTCTGTCTTTCCCCACGAATGTAGAAACAATAGTAAAAGAGTGCATTGCTTCCAACTATTGAAATATGCCCATAGTTAAAGTTTACATGTAGTCTTTGTGCCAAGTGAAGATCTGATTTCCAATTGGCTGTTAATTGGAGAATGGCTGGTTGTGCTGAGTGTCATCTGTTGGGAGCATAACTGAGAGTGGACACAGAGTTGTGTGTGCATGTGCGTCTGCGTGTGTGTCTCTGCATGATTGAGAGTGGACACCAAGCTGTGTGTGTGCGTGTTTAACATTCACAAGTTTGTCTGATTGTAAGTAAGTAAGTAAGTAAGTAAGTAAGTAAGTAAGTAAAACTTTATTTATACAGCACAGAGTCACAAAGTGCGTTACAGGTCCAAAAGGCAAAAAAGACAGTATAATACAAGATAGATTAAAAAAACAAAACATCAGCAACAACATTGTCTCCCACCACAGGCTACTCCTCCCCCCGTTATCTCCTCCTCCTCCCCCTGTTAGCCCCTCCTCCCCCGTTAGCTCCTCCTCCTCCCCCTGTTAGCTCCTCCTCCACCTGCTCACCCAGCTCCTCTGCTACACAGATCAGATTCCACTCTTAGAAGTACAGCTTGACCCTAAAGCCCCCCCCACCCCACCCCAACCCCAACCGTCGCTCACTCTGCCTCCCTCCTTTCATCCCACCCCCGCACCCTCCCTCACCCACCACCCCCCCCACACCCCCACCCCCACCCCCCCACCACCCTTTTCATTTAAATGGAAATATTTAATCTACAGTCGCTCCGAGAGTTTATGAGTCCACATCAGCAGTCTATGATGTGGAGAGCGAAGCAGGACGTTATCTGATGTGCTCTTCGAAACGTTGCAGGCGTGTCACGCAAACGCTCTTTTCAGGTAGACGGGCGCTGGCTGGTGGCAGCGTCGGCGCTGGACAACTGCCAGCCCTTGGTGTTTGCATGCTCGGTCCTGACGGGTTTATTGTGGTTCGATTGCACAGTAAAGTTTTGGACAAGGTTGTCAGTGTGTCTTTTTTAATGAGGTGATGGATAGCAGCCACTCTCATTGGGAGTTCTGAAACTTTGCCCATCAAGCTAACTAAATGATGAGAGTGATTTAGTGTTGCTGTTGATGTACAGTTGAGTGTGTCTGCGCGCGCACACACACACACACACATACACACACAACTACACACCTGATGCACGCAAGAGTGCACACCTATCTACAACAAACACAACAAATTTTTCCAGATACGACAACCTTGACATGTGTCACCCATTTTCTAAAGTCAGACTCACACTCTGATGTTGTTTTCCCTTTTCTTTTCTTATCAAACCTCGTTCTCAAATCTCGCTCCTGGTTTATCCATGCCACCAAGTAGCTTAAGAGAACTTTAGAACCCCCTCGCTAATAAACACTCTTCTCTCCATTTGTCTCTCATTCTCTCTCTCTCTCCCTCCCTCCCTCCCTCCCTCTGCATTTTATCTCCCCTCATCATCTCCCCATAGCTTCCCCTCTCCCCTGTACTTCCCCCCCTTTCAAAATGTCCCCTTTATCCTTCCTTCTCCTCTCTCTCTCTCTCTCTCTCTCTCTCTCTCTCTCTTTCTTTTATGACCATTTCCCTCTTCTATCCATGTGGGACTGGCTGTATTCGGGTCTTATCATGAGAATCAGCCAAGCACAGCAACTCTGGGACTCTAAGGTGAAACACTGACTGACTGTGTGAAGCCCTTCACACACAGAGAGAGAGAGAGAGAGAGAGAGAGGGGGGGAGGGAGGGAGGGAGAGAGGGGGAGAAGGGAGGGAGAGAGAGGGAGGGAGGGGGAGAGAGGGAGAGAGAGGGAGGGAGAGGGAGAGAGGGAGGGAGGGAGAGAGAGGGAGGGAGGGAGTAAGGGAGCGAGGAGCGAGCTAGCGGACGGAGAAGTTGAGGGGGTTAGATAGAGAGAGGGAATGGGACTTGGTTGGGTCAGTCTATTGGTTGAAATGGGATTCTGACACAGACGTCTTGGGGATTACTGGAGACATGTAGAACCAGGAAAACACTGTGAAGCCTATGTAGAACATCGGTGCAGGTATTGCTTGGTGGTCTGTGGACACATCTGTAGTCTTATGCTAGTGTACATCACTTATCATAGCATGCATCAAACTACCTAGACCTAAATACTAACTGCTCTATCCTCCCCTTGTAACCAGACACGATCAGGCCGACCTCTATCTGATCAAGTGAACCACCAGAAAGATAAGAAACTATTGCAGTGTTTTCACACACATACTGTACACACACACACACACACACACACACACACACACACACACAGTTAAAATCAAACTGCTAAAACACCAAATTGTTACACAACCGAACTGTTACAGCATCACACCATCCAGGATGTGTACAAGTCCTCGAGGGGAGGACAGCAGTTAATTTCAGCTCTAAAAAGCTGGCTTTAGCTTTGCAGTGGCTAGCTGGAAGCTAATGTCCTCTGTCTCTTCTGTTCAGGCTAGAGAGTGTGCTGTATGCTTCTGTAGTGCCATAGGGATATGATTTGATTGAATCCATGGACACATGGACGCTGCAGCACATGCCTGTTCAGTATTCATACTACGAGAGGACAGGGGTTCAAGCCCTTCCCTTTTAATGCATCTCATTAATAAGAAAGAATGCGAGACCTTGTGGAGGGAGGAGAGGAGAGGGGGAGGAGGAGAGGGGGAGGAAGAGAGGACAGAGGGGGGGAAGATGGAGAGCTGCAATCAAAGTCGATAATTAAAGTACTCTCTCATACACACATTTGATGCGGGCTTTAGGAGGAAAGCACACACTTCTACACACACGCGCATACACCTACACACACGCATACCTACACACACACAGCTACACACATCTACACAGATACACACATATACAGTATAAACACACTCAGTAGACACACACACACACAGTCATATCATATATAAACACTAATCAGTGCCCCCCCCCCCCCACACACACACACACACTCTATGTCTCTCTCTCTCTCTCTCTCTCTCTCTCTCTCTCTCTTCATTCCTTTGTCCTTTGTGGCCATCCAAGCACACGAAGGTTGTATTAGCATAATTTACTGGGGGGAGATAAGGAGTCTGTGAGGGACAAGATTACAATCGAAAAGGTTATCTAGAATTCCTTTCATCTGGTCAGAACCATGTGTATATCCACGCATACACACTGACACACACACACACACACACACACACACACACACACACACACATACACACACACACACACACACACACCAAACCTTTGGGTGCCAAACAAGGGGCAAATCACAGTATGTCACTCTCTAATCAGATGGGTGTTCTAAAGCCATAGGTGGAAAACAGAAATTATCAACCAATCAAATTATTAACATTAATTGGACTAATTGGACCACCGGCCATCTCTCCACTTTCGCTGATTGGCTCCCTGCCACGCTGACCTCTAAAAACCCGCCTTCGGGACGCGTTGCCAGGGCATGATTGACAGCGGGCTCCTGTCACTACCTGCCACATGTTTACCAGTGTGAATCATATCATACTTTACCACAAATTGCTTGTCAGCGGCCTATTACATGGCTCGTAGTTCATAGCTCTGTGAGTGGATCAATAGAATGATCGAAGGAGTACTGGGTCTGTCCTCATCTGTCCATTATTGCATAATAGCGTTCGCCCGGCAGGATCTATCGAAGGGAGTGGTTTGATAGAGGAGCCTGAAGGACTCTTCAAACTACCTAAATCAGAGAAACGATATTTCAAAGAGTGTCTCCAAGGGTGTTTAATATGCACCGTCTGTACATAATTTAGGGCATTTGAATGGGGCTTAGTTAATAGTGTTGTATTGGACAAGACAGGGGGATAAGCTAC
>NC_140234.1:48664180-48824180 GCF_949987555.1 Borostomias antarcticus | reverse complement strand
TACTTTGATATAAGATTACAGCAAAAGTAGAATTTTGTAATGTATTTGGCATACATCGTTGAATAGATGAACACTATGACCAAGTATGTGACCCAAAATGGGACAGAATGCTTTTTTCATTTCTGTGCGACTTTAAATATCAGTTATTAAATCTGTGACCCATACAGTAAACTCTGCAGGGTGTATAGAACGCAATACTCTCAAAACTATGGGCAGATAAATTGATTGAATCAGTTAAAATTCACCATTCAAATCATCGCCACAAACTGACACAAGTGCAGCCACATTGGGGCACAAGCGAAGCAGTCAAATTGTTTTAATGTATTTCTTTTCATTGAATCATTACTTAGTACTTCACCACATATTATCGGTTGTAATGTACAGTATATCAAACATTTTCTGTTCATTTGGTATTTTTACTCCTCATTATTCCTACAGTAAGTACTGTAATGCTAATGGCAGGCTATCTGTAGTTAGCTACCTTGCTAGTAGCATTGTAAGGCCACATGGTTAGTTTGCAAAAAAATAAAATAAAAAAGACATTATTAGCATTGTCTGTGTACAGACCTGTGCTCCGGTTCTGGCTATGAGTTGTCATAGACTATGAATGCACATCCATAAACCATTGCAAGGTTAGCATATGTGCGCCTGAGTGTGTGTGCGTGTTTGTGTGCGTATGTGTGTGTGTGTGTTTGTGTGTGTGTTCCAATAATTGTTTTAATACTCTGGCATCACAACCACAGGGAGGGTGATGATAGACAATATGCACAGCCTTTTAGAGAGTGACATTTAATTAGCATTAAGCCTGCGTGTCTCTGACTCGCTCAGGCCTTCACATCCTCTCTCTCACTGGCGTGCAGTCCTTAGATGTTTGCCCCATACTGGCTGGAGACAGCTCGCACATTTGCAAACTTCTGTGCCACTGAATACTAGTTTTGTATGTGTGTGTGTGTGTGTGTATGTGTGTGTGTGTGTGTGTGTATGTGTCTGTGCTCCTTGCCTTGGCCAGTCCAGTGCTTGGCAGTGTTCTGTAATCCAGTTCTAACGGTTGTCCCAGCAGGAGGTCTCTCTACAGAGAGGGCTTGGTGAGGCAGGGTGGGACTGAGTCTAATCTCCCCAGCACCAGGGATGAATCCAGTCAGCTCTCTACAGATTAATGCTGCTTTATATGGATATGTGTGTGTGTGTGTGTGTGTGTGTGTGTGTGTGTGTTGTGTATGTGTGAGAGAGTGTGTGTGTGTGTGCGTGTGCTAACCAAGTTCATGAAGAACAGAGAAAAGTGCCACTAAATACTAAATAATCAGGGCCAGTTATCTCAGCGGGGGGAGCCAGATGCTTTCTTAATCTTTACCACTGTGTTTGAAATCTAAACAGTGTTGCAGTCTGTGGTTTGTGTCTGTGGGTGTGCATATGCCTACTAGTGTGTGTAGGTGTGTGTGTGTGTGTGTGTGTGTGTGTGTGTGTGTGTGTGTGTGGGTGTGTGTGTGTGTGTGTGTGTGTGTGTGTGTGCGTGCATGTGCGTGTGCGTGTGGGTGTGCGTGTATGTGTGTGAGAGAGAAATAACTCAGCTTGAAATATCCATTGTTGCCAAACTATAATCTTTTCACCAAGGCCGAGAGAGGCAGACTGAACAGCTCCTTCTGGAGCACTTCCTGTCTTACTCAGGTGGCTCTGGAATGTTCTTTCCCTCGCTGCTGGGAAAGGGTATTATTTTATTAACCACCTCCATGATCCATAACTTTCAAGGCCCAATGTCTTTCAGATTGGGAAGGTCTGTTGTGCATGTGATAAGGTTGATTCTTATCTATCTGATGGCCTTGTCTCTTTGTATCTTCAAACTGTTCAGTAATTGGTTAATAGAGATTTGGATGCTATGCTTGATTGGCTAAATGAATGTTTAAGGTTGGATGGGATGTATGCTGCATTAACATGCTCCCCCGATGGTCCCATTTCCCAAGTTGGGAAGTCATTCTTCCGATTTTGGTCATGAGTCGTTATGTAGAAACAACTTGGACACTACAAAGATGTGTTTATTGCTCAGAAAGTTTAAACAACACGTTGATAGATGTTTCCAGTTTTTGACAACTAAGAGCAAAGGATTCCATTGTTATCAGGGTTAATGCTACTGTAATAGCATTAACCATTATAGTACCATATGGCTTACAGTACATGTAAACAGAAAATGATATGCAATTCCTGAATTAATAAAAAGTATTAACAGGAACCAAACATTTACTTTCGTCCACCATGTTCCTGTGTATTACGTCCCAAGTTGAGTACCAAAAATGTAGCCAGCTTTCCAAGTTGTTCCCACTTGAGGGGGCGTTCACCTGAATTTTCTCAGCCGAGAACCTATTATTCTGACACTGCATGAATGCAGCATAAGTTACAGCATAACAACTGAATGTGAATGTTCAGACTTTGCTTTTCAAGGAAACCTTTTGACAGACTTGTTGTCTTGCTTGGAAAACTTCCTTCTAAAGTAAACTGATAAAAAATAGCCTACTTTTCTCTTCATGAGTTTACCACCACAACAGCACCTGCAAGTAAACAGAATCATTAACAACTGTTACATATACCTATTCAAATCAGGGTGCATCTAAGTGGGTTTATGTCAAAGCAACAATAAATAACACCATGAAGCCTGACAGTTGTAATTAAAGACATGCACAGCTGAGAACAACAAAACACAGAAGTAATCATTTCTCTTCTACTTGACTTGATGAAACAGATAGGATGAAACTTGTCATCAAGTACGTCAACAAAAGGAGAGGTTCTTTCTGTAATTGTTGTTATTAGTAGTGTTTACTTGTGGATATATACTGTATAAGACATACATACATATCTTTATTGCAACATCATCTCTTTCATTGTCTCTCTTCCTCTCTCACTCACACACCCACACACACACACACACACGCAAACATGCACATGCACACACACACGCAAACACACACACCCACACAGACACACACACACAAAAACATGCGCATGCACACACACGCACACACACACACACACACACACACACACACACACACACACACACACACACACACAAACACACACACACACACACAGGCAGAGTGGTCAGCAAAATCAACACAGGCCAGCTTTCCCTGTAATTGGAGTCCACACCAGTGTTTTTTGGTCTCGGTCTGCCTCACGTTTAGCAGAACTCTTCTTGCAGTGTCCTTCCTTAGTATCCTCTCCCTTCCGGGGCGAGGGTAGTCTCCACAGCCATATCAGAGTCTGTAATTAGTCCATCAGAAACGGACACTTCAGCCTGTGGGTTAGTTTTTGTCCATTTTAACTGCACTCCTGTGCGATTGCGAAGGTCATTAAGGTCTGGCCAATCAGACCAGACTCCAAAGCCAGTAGGCTGTGTGTCTAGTTTTCCTGAGGATTTCCTCCTAAAGCCCAGGTGGCCAGAGGGACCTTCCTCCTGTGTAGGTCCAGTAGGAGAGAGGCTCTGGACATTTCTCTGACAATGACATCAGCATTATTGAGAATGTGCAGTAGATGGGTTAGCCTGGTCGCTGTGTAAGCAAAGACACACACACACACACACACACTCCCCATGGCTCTCATGTTCATGCCTGTGTCCTCTCTCAGTTGGTAAGTCTCCCAACCCCCGCCTCCACAGAAATGTGGGGGTGGGGAGAGCGTGAACGGGTCTGTGTGTGCACGCGCGTGTATCCATAATGTATGTATGTGTGTAGGTATATGTGTGTACTGTATGTGTGGGATTGTGCTGCCTGACCTGTGTGGTTGAGGTTGTTGAGTGTTTGAAGTGGGGCTCTTCATGTAGCGCTGACCTGCACTCTTCCCATGTCACTGCTTAGCGAAGGGCTCTTTGGTCATGATGCGGTTCATTTTATTTTATTATTATTTTGTCTGTAAAATATCACACATTCAGTATATGATAATAATCTACAGCGTACATACAATCTAGCAATCATGGCACAATTAGGCTAAGTGTAATATAAACATAATTATACCATGGCCCCACATGCCAAAGACAAATGAATAGGTGCCATTTACTCGCATTTTCTACATTAAAATATAAAGAAATGTTATTTATGTGTTGCTCATTGCTGAGTTTCATTATAGTCCCTCACTGCTAAATCACGTTGCTATGGAATTACAAATTGAATATCATATTTCTTGGAGGAACAGTGATGACATCCAATAGTTAACATGGGTTTGGAACCGTAAGTGAAATGGAAAGTGTCCGTTACCCTTTCTTTCAGCAATGTCTCTCAACCCTGGATACAACCTAGCAACCAAACAATGAGCCTAGCAACCCAAACTAGCTAATTCCATAGCCTACTGTACCCATATATCTATGACTTTACCTACCTGATATTGCTAGATAGCAATGAGCGAAGTGAGGGCTACTGCATACTGTGTTTGCTGTGCAACATACAAATCGTCCAGCTGTCAAACCTAGTTGCCAACAAACTATGTATGATAGCCAGACACCTGATTGTCCTCAACTCCAAAAGTATTGTTTTCATGTCGTGGTATATCACTGTCAGTCGTATCGTACGTTCATTGTGAGTTGATTTGCGAGGACGGGATGTGTCATATCATTATGTGAAGCAACAGGGTATTAGAATCCAGCAATTGCCTCTTCACACTGTGATAGATTTGGATGCCTTAAACTGTAAATGAATAAACGAGGCGGAGACCGTTTTCCATACATCTGGCTTCTTTTACTGCAACTCTCAGACTGACGTTACAAAGTGATAGATTAACGTTATAACACAAAGTGAAAAAAACAGTTTTTGATCTTGCACCTGTCCTTCACTATTATCAACTGTAATGTTCGTGCTAGGATATAAGACTTTAACATACATAGGGCGAGAACGGACCGAGCGCAATGCGACTTTTGTCCCTGCCGAGCGGGACAAAAGTCTCATAGGAGAGGGGCAAAAGTCGCACTGCTGCAAAGTGTGTCCTATCTGGGTTTTTTGGGCATGTAATTCTCTTTACTTTCAACAAATGTATTATAAGACATAATATTATAATAATATATAGCCTTCAACGACCTCCAGAGCTGCCTGCCTGATGGTCTCAGGGCTAAAGAGACCGCGCATCGTTTTCCTCACCCTAACTCTTGGCATGCTGTCAATGAAAGAAAATACATTGTAAATAAACATGGTTTTAGGCTATTGTGTTTATGTAGGCCTATAGGTTAAGCTATTTGTGTTCATAAGGTAACGTCATTGTAAACGAAAGTAGCCCATATAATCCAATTGACTGGAACCAGGGGGTTTGACAAAAGTTACGAGGCAAAATAATTGGTCTTGACTACATTTAAGATGTATCTTTCACATTAAAACTGCATACAAAGTTGACCAATAGCATTAGAAAGATCTCTTCGAGAGCTTTCATTTTACCTGTTCATTCGGCCCAAATGTCACTCGCACACCCCTGTGGTTCTAAGCCATCACAATGCGACTTCTGTCCCTCTACGGGATGCGACTTTTGTCCCGCCACGGTCTCCTGTCATTTCTCCCTGGCTTGCAAGCACGACTTGCTCACACGAAACTTGAAAGCTATGTATTTCAAATGCACAATCTTCTTGTGGAACAGAACTTCAAGGAGGCCAAAAACTTTGAATCATCACTTTATTGAGCATGCCTACACAGGGGTCGAATCTCTAGTCAAATACTACTTTCTCATACGAGGCGCCAAGCTAATATCCTGGCTTCAGGCCAGGAATCACATGACAAACAAATTTGCATACAAGGAATACAAATATGGTCACAAACGGTCAACTGATGTTCTGACAGGTCAGGGTGTCAGCTAGTCTTTGCATCAGCTGAGCTCTTGCCCCCCTTCCTCAGACAATCATGGGCTGCTTGGGTTCTTCCTGTGTCCTCCTAGGATCGCGTTACAACTGTAGGCTAACTGACTTCAAAGGTGCTATCTTATTGACTCAGGGACAAAGGAATGCTGACTCAGGACAGGACATCTGTTGTAACTCACCTGTTAAACTCCTTAAAGGAGAATGCTTGTTTTTGACAACCTGGATCTTATTTACGGCATATTATAAGACGTTTCACTCACCTAGATAACTTTGGTGTAATTCGGAGGCCTGTAGAAGAAATTTAAAATCCAGCGCGAGCCAAGTATATCCATGTAATGGCGGCGGACGGGGCACTGAGAATGCAGCTTCTAAAAAATCTATTTTCTGCCGCGAAACGGTTGTTTTCATCAATCTGTCTTAATGAATCGCTAATTGTGCTTCCATAGAGCGATGGCTTGTTGTGGTTTTTCACATGCCTCTGTAATATGATCTTTAGAAACCTCTTTAGAAACGTCTTTAGAAACGAAATAGCTTCCCCACTTGCTCCAGCACGCATGCGCACAGCGCGCAAGTGTTGCTCCAGCAAGTTAACACAGTTCCACCTAAAGTGAAGTTTACTCATTATTCTTAATAAAATGATTACTACATGAGAGTAATACAAATGTATTGATGTAATACAGTATAATACAGTATAAAAATATACTACACATGTAGCTAGTAGATATGCTAAGAAAATTGCATATGTTTGCAAACTAAAACAAGTGAACACAATTTTACAATCGAAAAATGCTTATGAGACCATTATTTTACTTATATGGGTCAAAAGTGGTTTTCCATCGATATCTCTGTCAAATATGCTGCGATCGCGGCCAAAATTTGAACGGAGCTCGTACACGGTAATATGTGCAGGCATGTATAACCACGTGATTGCAGGTCCAGTCATTCTGGACAAAATGTGAACGCGACTTTCGTCCTGTGCGACTTTTGACCCAGCTCTCCCCTATTCATTGCTAACACTAACGGCCGTTAGTTGTGAGGACGCCGTGATGTCCTATTCAATTAAATCTCTGGTGGGCAGCTAATGTATAATAATGTCATGGCTGCTGCTATCCTAATGTTACAGCATGATAGAAGCCATCTTAACAGTTTGCTAGCTAGCCAGCACCAGTTGATAATTTGTCACGTTAGCTAGCACCAACCTATCTTGTTCATGTGGCTACTGCCTAACGTTAGCTACTTAGTTTACCAGTAGCTAGCTAACCTAGCTAACGCTAACGTTACTTACAGTTGTGGAGAAAAAGCTCCTGATATCCCTCATCCTTTTCGGAGGGGGAGGCGATTGTGGTGGATGTACCTAAACGGCTGTCAGAATCATGTCTGTAAGGCTTGCTGTCAGCTTCTGTCTGTAAGGCTGTTGGTCTTCAGATCCAGAGAAAATGTGAAAAATGCAATGATCTATCTCAGCCAAATGAGCCAATCAAACGTGAGTTAAAAAATATATATATAAAAATACTGGGGTGGCACATTCACGGTGGAGGAAAGGGGTAGGCTAACGGTCTAAGGTCAATTCTGTCCTTCCAAACTATGGGCAGGCCATCTAAATGATCTAATATAACTGCACTCCAAAGATAATGCGAACAAGGTTGCTTAAAAGTTGGTAGGGACAATTTGGGCCTCCCAAAATGTTGGTAGGGACATGTCCCGACCGTTCATACGCAAACCTACGCCCTTGCCGGGAAGCCAAAGCAAAGAACCCTAACTAACGTGCAGGCCTTCTGCCTTGGTTCAGTTGAGCGTTTGGAGGTTACGGTTAAAACAACCCACTATGAACAGAATTGACTCAAGATATCAGTCCACATGATGCATTTGATACTTAATGTTCCAAAAATGACTCCTTCATCAAAATAACCTGCTCTCCCTCTCTCTGATCGCGCTCTCCCGGGCGCTGCCCGCTACGCTTTGATTTTTCTAATGATATAAGAAGGAGAGAAACAGAATAGACTGTCAGGAGGAATTACATACGCTCTCCACACTCCCCGCAGGGACACTAAGTGACTGTGGAATTAGAGGCGTGCACGTGTGTGTGTGCCCTGGTGTGTGTGTTAGTTGTGTAATGGTCATACTAAAGCTGGCAGGTTTAGTGTAAAATTAGATTTGCAGCTCTCCATATTTAATCATACTGTTTGTCTTCAGTGGGGGACCCTGTGCTTGACAGATGTTTGAGCAAACTGTTGGCAAGCAGATCGCTTCATGAGGAGACTTCAGAGAGAGAGAGAGCGAGGAAGAGAGAGAGGAAGAGGGAAAGGGAGAGAGGCTGAGAGAGAGCGCTAGGAAGCTAAGGTCAAAGAGAGAATGGGAGAAACAACAAACCAACACACACTCGCACAGACACAGACACACACACACACACACACACACACACACACATACTGTGAACCAGATTACCATACGCGACACCTCACTACAAAGACGGTGGCCTTCACTTTAAAAGCCTATTCCATTCTAACAGGATTACACTGTTAGGGGTGTATTTACTGGATGTGTTTTTAGCCCATTTCACTACTGGTCTCAGGCAGCCCCCAGCTGTCATTTATATTCTCCCAGGATCAAAAACACCAGACGTTCTCTCTCTCTCTCTCTTTCTCTCTCTCTCTCTCTCTCTCTCTCTCTCTCTCTCTCACACACACTTTCTCTCTCCCTTTCTCTCTCTTTCTCTCCCTCTCAATGACACACACACACTCCCCACACAATGCAAAGCTAATGAGGACTTATGACTTGACTTTTATTAACAGTTCTTAGTGTATTTGCTGCTATGCCAGGGCTGAAGGGCTTTAGTACTTTAGGGGTGTTTTTCTTTCAGGGGTGTTTTTCTTTCAGTGATATTTAGCTGCTATTGTCTAGGTAGTTTACCATATTTGGACAGCAGAGTGTACATATCTGTTTCAGTAACTGTTTTCCACAATATGTTTGTATTGTACATGTGCAGTAAATGCTTGGCCATAGTGTAACCCTGTATTAGACAAAAACCAACATAGCTTGATAATACCTCAGGGTTCTGGCCTTATTCTGGAAACCCTACAAAAGGTAATCATAGCACCTCACATGTTCACATGGCAAAAAGTCAAATTTTGTAGAAAGGGTCTATACTTGCTGCTTGAATGGAGCTGTCTGTGTGCTTTTAGAGAATCCATCCACTTTCACACGTTGATGGACACTTTAACTTTGGCTGGGTCTGAGTCAGAGAGGAGTGTTTCTGTGACTGGCTTTATGCCTCCACCTTAATGGATACAGCACTTTCGTTCACTCTCTCTCTCTCTCTTTCGCTCTCTCTCTCTCTCCCTCCCTAGAGGGTATGAGTTGTGGAGTGGCTTCCTGTGCAGCCCAGCTTTACCCCTCTCTCTCAGGTTAATGACTCCATCCAGCTCCATATACAGTACACACTGTTTCTCTCTTTCTCCCTCTCTCTCTCTCTCCCTCTCTCTTTCTATAAATATCTCCATCTGTCCTTGTTCCAACTCAGTAGGTAGTTTTTTGTTGTTTAGTTTTTTTACTGGTTGTGACCAGTGCATGAGAAAGAACTGACTTTTTCCGTGTTTTTTTTTTTACTGGAAGAACAAAGAACAGATTAAAGAGGAGAGAGCAAAAGAGAGGAGTTGAATAGGGAGGAGCCATAGATAACCTAACCTGGGGTCCTCATACTTACTGTACAAAACCATATGCCAACCTAAGGTTTTTAGTGTGTGTGTGTCTGTCTGTGTGTGTGTGTGTGTGTGTGTGTGTGTGCGCGCGTGTGTGTGTGTGTGTGTGTGTCAAGTTTCAAGTGGAAGAAAGCCAGACTAGTGAGTGAGGTTCCGCTAGGTAGCTATACCTCTAGATTTGATAAGCATGTACTGTAATATTGAGCAGAGCTTGGCTATACTAGCCCAGCGAAGATCTTCAGTCTTGCCCAGTACCCCTGCTGTGTACCACCATGTCTGCAGTCACACAGAGAGCTGGCACTGGGGAAACACACACAAACACAAACACACACACACACACACACACACTCACCCTGCCTAAGGCTATGAGTAGCCTCCACATTCTCCAAGGCTGTGCCGCCAGAATAAAAATACTTTTTCTGAATTATGCTCTGGGATTTCTTGTTGGTGTTATGTGATAAAAAATAACTAAATAAAAAGGTCAAGATCGGCCCATTAAAATCTCACTCTGTGATCAGGTACTGTAGGCTACAGAAGTGCACACCCTGCCTAAGGCTACAAACATATTAGACAAACACACACACGCACACACACACACACACACACACACACACACACACACACACACACACACACACACCAGTGATTCCACTGGTAGTGTTTTGCTGTGGTGGCCCACCAAGGACTAAATCACCATGGAAAAGGGAAGGCAAAGGAAAAGGGGGGGGGGGCGATCTGCCCCTTTAAATTAAAAATAAATAAATATATATTTATAATATATTCATGCCTAAATGCATTTTCGAAATAATTCTTCCATCCACATTCTTCTCAGTAGGCAGGTAAATACCACGTCCTAATGCTGGGTTCCCAAGATTCTCAGTGCCGCTATTCTTTGAAAGCACAATGCACAGCCCCTACTTGAGGTACTTGCTATTGACACAGTCAAGACGTGCAAAACCACAATCATGTCTGAGCCTATTCTGCAGCGCCTCTATTCTTCGGCAGACAGCAGAAGTGACAATTAGCTAGCTACGTATAGTTTAATCAAGAGGTTGTTTATTACATAAAGGTAGCTACATTAGCTAGGATGTGGAACAATAGCTAGAACATATATTTACACTGGCAGCTTGCTTAAATACAAAAGCCTACATGAGAGAATGATTAAAAACCGGTAGACAGCATGCATTGTGTTTATCTAGATAGCAAGAAAAGGGACAGGCAGAGGTAGGGACTGAGATACTGTAGGATAGGAGAGCTGTGGTCAAGGGCGTATCCATCATTTCAGAAGTGAGGGGGACAGATTGTTCAGGAGTAAGACATGTATGTTTGTGTTTTTGAATTATTTATTTAAAGATCCTTGCCATTCGACTTTCACAAACATAAATCAATACAGTATTTTAAATAAATAGATCAGTTATACTTTATGTATAGATCAGTCTTTCCAATAAAATCATTTCCACAAACTCATCTCGCTCATTACAAATAGTAAATACAACAGCTTGGTCTCCATCTAGCTTATTATATCAGTCTCACTCTCTTTCTATTTCACCCAAGAAAACAATGTCCCATAACAGTTTAAAACTTTATGTTTTCAGTTTCATTTGATATACACACCTTGCCATGACTGTCAGATCTGCCTGCTCCCTGTCCTGATCCCTCAGCTGCCCGCTCCTTGCTCCTTCTATTGCAGTACAGACAGAAATATGTGCAAAAAAATAGTATTCATTCATAGTATAAATTAAAGAGAGTGGGTCTATTCCCAGCATGAAGCTAGCTAGCTAGCCATCTTGTAATATTAGCTAAAATGTGTCATCTATCTAATTAACTTGACATCATATAGCTAACACCATCAAAAACACCATAACTCAACTTACATGGTTTGATTTGAAGAAGAGTGGGTGTATGTTTTTTTTTGCCTCTTGCTGGCTGGTTTGCTTAACATTGTGTCTGAAGAAGACAGAATGCATCACTCGTTCATTCATGATGAGAAGCTAGGTACTGTAGCTAACAATAGCTAATGGGGATATGTTTCAATGTAGACCAGGTTATTAGCAGCAGCTAGTTAAATTGTGTGATGGATGAAGTACAAATATGTTATACTGTATGGTTTACATTTCCTTTGTGCCTCACACACACGTCCATAACCGGCCTGACTAGTGATCAGGACAAAAGAGGCGCAGCGTGAGCATGACGTGCACCCTTCCCACCTAGAGCACCCTGAGGGTAGACTGGCTGGAATTGGTGCTGGTGTGAGCTGTCACAAAGAAATCTAGAGTTGACGCACCGTTATATTTGATTGTTCCTAGTAGGAAGTCTGACCTCTGACCTCAAAAGTGCGAGGACAGAGGGGACAGGTAGGGGGGGACGTGTAGGGACAGGTAGGGGAGGACGTGTAGGGACAGGTAGGGGAGGATGTGTAGGGACAGGTAGGGGAGGATGTGTAGAGACAGGTAGGGGAGGACGTGTAGGGACAGGTAGGGGAGGACAGAGGGGACAGGTAGGGGAGGACGTGTAGGGACAGGTAGGGGAGGACGTGTACCCCGCGTCCGCTACGCCCATGGCTGTGGGTCATGGACAGAGTTGGGGGGGGGGGCACATGAGATTGAAGAGTCAAGACAAGGTGAATTTAATTAGCTTGCACCCCCCCATCCCCCCCATGTCCTTGGCTTCAAAATAATGCAGAGGAGACACACACTCACAGATTTATGACAATGGACAAACAGTCCCCAAAAAACTATCCACATCGGAAACAAGGTTACAAGATACACCTTATGGAGATTTCACTCTGGCAAACTCTACATGCCCAGTCACATTCATCTGAAAGGGCACACGGGTGGCTCTTCAGTCGCCGCCGCTCTAAGATGTCCTCCAGACGTTCCTCCCTGTGAAAGCCGAATGCAGACGTGTTCTTTATTTGGGCGCCATGGGGGTGAGGAGGTCAGTACCGGGGAGGGACAGGTAGGCGAGGCCTTGACATGACACTGCTGCTCTGTCAGGTGTGCACAGTCACCTTGGGCTCTGTGTGCGCTGTTTGAGTAATGAGTTTGATTTAGTATTCACACAGAGCCACAAGAACTGCTTTGTCAAAATGGTTGGGGGGGAGAAGGGGGACTGGTCTAGGAGGGGGACTGGTGGAGGAGGGGGACTGATGGAGGAGGGTGACTAGTGGAGGAAGGGGACTGATGGAGGAGGGGGACTGGTGGAGGAGTGACTGGTGGAGGAGGGGGACTGGTGGAGGAGGGGGACTGGTGGAGGAGGGGGACTGGTGGAGGAGTGACTGGTGGAGGAGGGGGACTGGTGGAGGAGGGGGACTGGTGGAGGAGGGGGACTGATTGAGGAGGGGGACTGATTGAGGAGGGGGACTGGTGGAGGAGTGACTGGTGGAGGAGGGGGACTGGTGGAGGGGGACTGATGGAGGAGGGGGACTGGTGGAGGGGGACTGATGGAGGAGGGGGACTGGTGGAGGGGGACTGATGGAGGAGGGGGACTGGTGGAGGGGGACTGATGGAGGAGTGACTGGTGGATGAGGGGGACTGATGGAGGAGGGTGACCATGTGTATCGTTTAATCTCTGTTCAGCACTCCCTCCTCCTTTCCTTGTCAACGCCGTGTTTGATGTCAGGGGACTGGTGGAGGAGTGACTGGTGGAGGAGGGGGACTGGTGGAGGGGGACTGATGGAGGAGGGGACTGATGGAGGAGGGGGACTGATGGAGGAGGGAAACTGATGGAGGAGGGGGGCTGGTGGAGGAGGGGGACTGGTGGAGGAGGGGGACTGATTGAGGAGGGGGACTGATTGAGGAGGGGGACTGGTGGAGGAGTGACTGGTGGAGGAGGGGGACTGGTGGAGGAGGGGGACTGGTGGAGGAGGGGGACTGATTGAGGAGGGGGACTGATTGAGGAGGGGGACTGGTGGAGGAGTGACTGGTGGAGGAGGGGGACTGGTGGAGGAGTGACTGGTGGAGGAGGGGGACTGGTGGAGGGGGACTGATGGAGGAGGGGGGCTGGTGGAAGAGGGTGACTGATGGAGGAGGGTGACCATGTGTATCGTTTAATCTCCGTTCAGCACTCCCTCCTCCTTTCCTTGTCAACGCCGTGTTTGATGTCATGTTCCTCGGCGAGGTGGAAAGAAAAAAGCGGAGAACACAAAGATTAAAGTTTGCAAAGATCTTCAAGGTTCAAAGGAGACGGAGACTTAGAAACACAGAACGGTTGACTGAGGGAGTGGGAGGCAGGCGAGAGAAAATGTGTCTAGTGGGAGGTAGAGGGGGAAGATAGAGAGAGAGAGAAAGAGAGAGAGAGAGAGAGAGGTTAATGTCCTGGGCATCCCAACGGGGAGAAGGATACAGTTTAGCTTGATAATTTACTCTGACCCATTGACGGACGTCCCTCCGAGCTGGGTGTGGGTTCCATGTTCGTACGTTGGCTGTAATTGCCTGTAGGTCGCAGTAATGGCCAACTGTCTCCGTGCTGCGTTTACTTTTCATTATGCTGATGTATTCATCATTGCCTCTCGTGTTGACCTTATCTATCAGAGTTTAATTTCGTACAGATTTCTTTTTAATTAGAACTGTTTCTTTCCCCCCCCTCCCCCGCCCCCCGCACTTTTCCACCTCCCTCCGCGGTGCACACCGGCGCCCAGCCGGAGATTAATCAGGCGTTACAACGTCGCGGTGACGCCGGGGGCGATATGAGTTGAATCCACGACTCACGGCTTAATTAGCGGTGAAATGGCGGAGGGAGATTGTGACTGCGACGAACAGCCGACTGTAAAGGTCAGGTGTGTGTGCGCGGAGGCCCGCCTATCCACTGTCACATGGCGTAATACGTTAGCTTGTGGCTTTGTGATAACTGTGTCCCATTTCACTTCAGAATGGAATGGATTTTAATAACGAAAAAAAATAAAATAAACCAGTGCCCTTAAACTACCACCATACTGATAAGGTTAAATGACATGCTCTAGCTAGCCAAAGGCTAGTCATTACACTGTGTTATCAGTTTGCGGATAGGTGAATTCATTTTGGTTACAATACACCTGGGAGTCAGTGTGGGGCTCAGGGCTGGCAGCAGCATCAAAAAGGACCACCTAGGCCTCACTTCTGCTACCGCTCTCTTCCTACCTGCATGGCTCTCACTATTGTCTCTCTACTCTGTGGGACACATTGGATATTCAAGTTTCAAGTTTGTATTTAATTCATATGGCAGCTGGTTGAGAACTGGAATGCATGAGCATTTACAATATACACAATATACAGAATGCAATAAACACACGCATACACCTCCAGCTACTGTGCACAAACAAATTGACCCATTAGTCAGTTTTCTACAACTGCAACAGCAACTCTAGGATAAAATGATGAAGTGACTCACTCTTTTTTAATAACGAAATGGAAAGCTATTATTACCCCCCCCCCCCTCTCTCTCCCCCCAGTCCACTTTGTAAAGTATTTGCAATGACTGTCTTCAGCGGTGCCATGCTCTTCTCTGCAGCTCGCTGTAGAGCAGCCATGCTTGGTCCTGTCTCTCAGTGGAGAGCGCCGTGTGAAAACCTTCCAACACAGATCCTGGCTGTTTCTATCAACCGGAGCACCATGCTGGTAATATCACGCTGTTTGAATCCCCACTCACTTCTAAAAAGGCAAACAACATAAGCCAGGTTAAAAACAAGCAGAGGGGAAAAAAATCAACAATTGATTTTCTGCAATGTCCTTGAGTTGTAAAAATCGAAATGTGAAAATGTTAATCGTGTTTCACCAGGTAGACTTGAGCTTTAGCAAGGATCTAGCACATCGACCTCTTTACATTTACAAACAGATAATCTCAGGCCATTTAAATGGCAATTTTTAGGACATTTTAAGGTATTCTTTTTTTAACACAAAGATTTAGGGAGTGTCACAGGAGCTTTTGGCCTGTGGATGCGCTTTAAAGCATACACACCAAGAGTTTTTGTCGAAGGCCTGCAGGCTCAGAGAACAAAACAACAAGGTTAAGAAACAAATCTTTTTCCCAGGTTTGGTTTGTTTTCTGTATGAAGACAGCTGCACAGCTGCACGACTGTCAGCTTGCAACTCCAGCAATACAGTTTACACTAGTTTCTTTTTACTTTACATTCTAGTATTGTTTACAACATTGTCTGTGGGGGGTGTCACATTCCCTGCTATTGATCAATGGATTAACAATAAAAAAAAGAAGTAATTTTGCTTCAAGCCGTCATGTTGGAGTATGTGGTCAATACTTAGCATTAGGGCTTTAGCTTTGGCAGCCGCTGATTCCATTGAGCTAAGTGATAGAGGCGGCTCCCTGAGGCATTCCTCCGGGTTACGGACAGTGGCACGTTCATCTCTGCACCTCACCCCGCCCCCCTCCCCCTGTTTCCTGATAACCGCTGTGATTTGCCAGAAGAGAGAAGGATGTCCACTGGTCTCCCCTTCGAGGCTGCCAAGTAGATGTCTCAGGCTGTCAACAAACCGGCCGGGTCACATTCTGCTAGGAAGGGGTCACCACCGTAGTTCTTATCAGGGAGACCTCTCAATCAGGAGATGGGGGGCATGGACAGTGCATGATTACTGGGGGGGGTGTCATTGGTCTAATACCCCCATCACTCCTGCTGAGAAAGCGTTACGGCCCACACTCGATAACCCGCCCAGAGGGGATATCAGATGACAGAATGAGAATGGGGAGTTGTCGTGTTGTGTGTATGTTAACTTCATTGAAAGCGGAAGTTGTTAATGAACTGAGATAGTGAATGGATTGCTATCCCAGAAAACAGGATGCAGAGGTGTGAAATTGGGACACATTTTGATTTGGTCGAATTTCACCTAGTTTCCACTCACCTCATTATATCAGGTGCCACATCAGCAGTTACCATGCCGGGGGAGTAATTACTTTTGAGTTTCCCAAATCCACTCAGGAAAAGGGAAACTCAATATTAACTGTCCGCTAGTACTTCATTAGCAGTGCCAGTCTCATACCTCACAAGCACAGACATGCTATGGAGTATAGGAATAATCTGACACACCAGATTGTTTGTTGCTGTCATCAGACCTAAAGCCACGCAGTGTAGTGTTTGTATTTAAAATTCCTCAGAACCAACGGTGATTGGCAAGATCATTTTCTGATCTGGCACAAACTGATCTCTATGGAGAGTATCCAGACTGATTTGCGAGAGAAACAGAATGTGAGCTTACGAAAATCAGGATGGTCTCACGAGGCTAGAGTAGGAGTGTGCTCTGTGAAAAACCCAGATTCCAGAGCATCTACCGTAGGTCAACCTAACCTTGACATAATGCCATGCCTCACGCTGAACCACACAAGCTGATTTAAAGGCTAATAGGTCCCCTAAGCTGCAGCAGGCCCACATACTGGACATATAATGTAGATGTAGATAATCACCCCTAGCTAAATTCTGCAAAATCACTACCTGGGATTCTTTGACCTCGGTTTAAATGATATACCAGTCCCTACACAGTAATGATCATCATAGAACTATCAATTAAAATGTGCCAAGCAATGTTAGTCAAATGGGAACACCCATAAATTGCATTTATAGTCTCACACTATTGTTCCAGAGCAGGGCTCATTCATATTTATCATGTGCTAATGGACTGATATCAGCTCCCTTGTCTCTGGACCATGTAAACGTAAATCTCCTTAGAATCGAGGATTGTTACAGTGCATTCTGTATTCATTGGTCACGCTAAACCTTAGTCTTCCCAAATCAACATAAGGACTGAAAGGATGTAGCGCTGAAAAAAACACAAGGTTCCATTGCCTACCTCTATAAAGTTGCTGTGTAATGGCTCATGTAACAATAATCACTTACTTGCAGGGTTATAACAGGATTTCGAACCACATGGAGTCCAGTGCTTGCCGACACTAACGTTTCACTTTAGACACTCTTTGCGTACGCAAACATCTTAAGAAAGTACTGTGAATTCCATATTAACCAAGGTAGTCGGTCATAATAGTAATAATTAAGTAATTTAGAAAAGAGACACAATGAACAGCAGAGTGGCTACTAAGGCTGGTAGAGGTCATCACACAAGCACTTAATTTGGTTAAAGTGTTCATCGCTACCGTTGCACTTGACATAAGAAAAATCACACTTCACTTTCCACGCATGTACTATTTGTTGGTCTGCTTTGTGCTGCTCCGTAGCCCAGCACACTGTACAGCGCTATCGCAACGCGTCTTCCAAGCCGAGTCAGCGCAATTATACTGATTAAGTGAAAAGAGCTGAGTGCAAAATGGCTTCAAGCCTTTCCCTTTGATTGAGAGATTTGAGAGCGTTGCACTAGCCAGCTAACGGTGGCACGCCACCCGCGGGTCTCTTCTCAATTATGCCTCACCGCTCATGAACTTTGTTTTGGCTCAGTTCGGGAAGAGGCACCCTGTTGGCAGCTCAATGGTGGTCATTGATCAAACCCAGTGAAGTGCTTGTGAAGCCTGCAGGGACCGTTTGAGAGAGAAAGGAGAAAGCGAAGGGGAGGGAAGATTAGCTAAATGAGCATGTTTCCCAGAGAAAAGGAGAATGGAGGGCCTCTGCCCCAAGAGAGGTGTAGAGTGTGTTTTTATGTGTGCGTGTCTGTGTGTTTCTGTGTATGTCTGTGTGTGTGTAGCTGTAGCTGAAGCTGTGGCTGTGGGAATGTCTTGTGTCGCGGGTGCCATTTCCACAGTATACTACAATGGAGGGAAAAATGAAAGTCATTTTCCTCTTGCGGAGTAATCACTATGTAGATTGAAAAATAACCAGCATGTGAATGCCAGACTGATGTGTTTCTCCGTTCTCTCATCTTCTCCCCCCAGTGAACAAGCACAAGCCCTGGATTGAGACATCGTACCATGGGGTGATCACGGAGAACACCGACATCGTCCTTCTGGACCCGCCTCTGGTGGCCCTGGACAAGGATGCCCCTATCCCCTATGCAGGTATGGTACTCTCCACTTTATTTAGACGTTTAGGCCGAAACGTCTGAATAAATCACCCAGCATCAAGAGCAGCATCGGCACCTCCGGTCAGAGTTCCTGTCATTTTAAATTCAATTCAATGAGAACTCCTTTTGAAACGACCCCTGGTAGTTGAAGTTAACACACAGACAAGTCAAATGGAATTAGACCTGGCCTGCTTGGTGGCTATCCCAGCTCTCTCTGCAGGCTGTTGGTTCCTGTGGGTTGCCAGGTCCTGTGGGTTGCCAGGCCTTGTGGGTTGCCAGGCCTTGTGGTTTGCCAGGCCTTGTGGGACAGCGCTACCTGGCTGGGGGTTGTTGGCCAGCCATTCTAGCCCAGCTCCTATGTCTGTCGCTGGGCTCCTGACCTCGCCAAGGCCCAGCATGGTGTAGGGAGGGAGCCCACTCTGACTGGCCCTCTGGCTGGGATGGATCTGCTCTGATGTGGCCCGACTGGTTGGATGGTTGCACTGTTTGTGTGTGTGTGTGTGTGTGTGTGCGAACATGCGTGCGTGCGTGCATATGTGTGTGTGTGCATGCATGGGTATGTGTGTGTGTGTGTGTGTGTGTGTGTGTGTGTGTGTGTGTGTGTGTGTCTGAAGACTGTAGCTTTGCCTCAGGGTAGTAACTGTAATGGCCACCCTACAAGGAGAGATTGAGAGAGATGATGAGACGATGGGAAGGAGGCAGCTGACCATTGTTTGTCCTCGGGCTCTGGAGAGACTGACAGGCACACACACGCATGCACGCACGCACACACACCCACACACACACACACACACACACACACACACACACACACACACACACACACACACACACACACACATAGAGGGGTTGAATGATATCTTTAACTCATTGTAGGACCAGTACTGGCTATGGAAATGTGCTGACCCTGTTACTAAAATATGCATGGTTTTACACTCAAGCGAAAACACCCACACCTCCCTCTGTATGTCCGCCTGCTCTCTTCCCCCTTCTATTTATCCTTCTATTGCTTTACCACGCTGCTCTCTCTATCTTTCTCTATTTATCTTTCTCTCTCTCTATCTTTCTCTATTTCTTTATTTCTCTCTCCCTCTCTCTCTCTCTCTTCCTACTACAGTACATCCTTCGATCTCTCTCAGCTGCCCTCCTGCCTACCAATCCCTGGCCCTTCCTTGCTGTGTTGTGGTCAGGGAGAACTGGGGGAAACCCAGTCTGCGGTCTGACAGTTAGTCAGTAATTAGTTGAAGGGATTTTCTCACTCGGCCACAGCCACGCCTGTGAGCAGAATGAGAGTGCTTTGTACAGGTAGCATTTTACATCTCATTAATTACAAAGGCGAGAGTTTAATCACCCCTCCGTCTCCCACGCAAACACACACTGACGCCAGCCAAGTGCATAAACTGAATCATGATTAATAATAATCATGATAATACTTGGGTGATGCTCGGCTACCAGTGGCTGAAACTGTAGCCACATCGGAGAATAGGCTTGCATCTTTCTATTTACAGTAATTGCAAAAAATAGCTTTTTATATATAATGTGTGGGGCTGAATCTGTAGCCACATCAGAGAAAAGGCTTCCTTCTTTCAAAAACTGGTTTTAAATGCTCAAAAAACTCTTTCTGAGCCACTTGATGAGCTCCGTTTTTTCACATCCGAGGGTACATCTATTGAAAGGGTGCCCTCATACAAGTACTTGGCTATTATTGGCTATTATTCTTCTCGTACTGTAGCTAAAGCCTTCCACACAGACACAATATACCATAAGTCATTATAATGATACACTTATGGGGCTTTTGGGAGCAGTTGTTGATTAGTCACTTAGTGTACAAGCAATCTCACTACTACTGTAAACCAATAGACAAGAAACTCATTGATTGGGAGAGACTTAGGGGTTGTCTGTATAATGAGTAATGAACTCCTTATGAAGTTTCATTACTGTAGCTTTAGGTGCTATTTTGTGTGTTCCCTACTATATTTGTGTGCTGTGGGACATTCATCCCCAGGTGGGAGATTTGGGTGTGCTGTGTGCGTGTGTTCCTGCGTGCATGCCATGTGCGTGTACTGTTTTTGTGCATGTACATGTGAAGTCTATACAGTCGGTACTCACTGGGCTCCAACAGGGGTTCTGTCACTGAACCTGTGTGTCCAGAAACTCCATAAGAGTGATGTTACTCACCACGACCAGTGTTCTATACAGTACCTCACCACTACAGAGGTTTTCAGAGCTAGTGAGATGTTACAGGCTCCTAATGGGTGCAGTGATAAAAATAAACATGTATTTACACTTTTTTATCACAAGAAGAAACAGGCATAATTATGCCATCAAAACCACTTTTGAAATTGTTCAAATGTTTTTAAGCCCTCAACATATTGGCAGGCAGTGTAATTCACAGTTCAGGTAGATCCAGCGAAGAAAGTCAAATTGACGAACTGAAGTGGAAACTAACTTAATAGCAGTAGTTGTGGATAAAAAGACAATAATTGACAGCAGCTAAGCTGCTCATTACCACACATCACACACCTACACACACACACACACACACACACACACACACACACATTGAAATGAGTATATCACTTCCACATGTATTATGTACTGTATAGACTAACACACACATGCATGTAGACATACAATACATACAGCATCCATGTGTACAAGCACAAACACAGTTCATTTGAATCACTCTCTTACTGGCCTCTTGGGCCCCCTGAACACCTCCAACAGGCCACTGTTACATCGAACCCTCTGTGATAGGCTTAATCAATACCACTGCCATTTAGACAGATTCATTAGACCCTGGTGCACTATGGACAGACACACACACACACACACACACACACTTGCATTAACAGTGCCGTGCGTGATCTGCATTATCTGTCGCACACACACGCATGCACACACACACACACACTCATCTTGTAAAGGGGTGTCTATTCATCAGTTCTCTTTTCTGATTCAGTGTTATCAATCAAGGCGCGGTGCAGGTGTGTCTCTGTCAAGCTTAGCTTCTGTAGTACAGTCAAGCCAGAAAGTCTGCACACCCCTTTCACCTTATCCACGTTTTGTTACGTTACAGGTGTATTTGACAATAGATTGGGTTCATTGTTTTTCCTCAAACATCTACACACAATAGCCAATTATGACGATGTGAAAATAGGTTTTTAGGCAATTTTATTTTACTGACAAAAATAGCTTATTTTAGTTATTATTTTAGGGGTTATACAACGGGTAGTTCCAACCTTACAATCCGATTGGTTAAGAGCCGTTGTATATTAATGATATACCACAGGAAAAGCCCTTTTTATTGTTCTATGTGAAATATTACTGTGGCAATTATTACTGCTTGTAAAAACATTAGTTCCATTGCATAATGGTCTGTTGGTTACATTATGGTTTCTCCTCAAGAAAAATGGAAACATTCAATGACAATTTTTAGTTGTTCTATCCGTCCTGTAGCCTACCACTCTGGTTTATCGTCACCACTTTTGCAACTCGCAGTTGCACAGCAAAGGTAGGCTACACTTCGTTCATGGCTAGCTAGGTTGGTCAGGGGCATTAGTTTCGTTGCTAGGGCTCATTGTTCGTCGCTTTGAAACTCCATAGCAACTTGATAGTTTTATGAACTACCTTTCTTGGCGGAGTTCACTAAAATCGATATAAAGGCACTGAAATAGTAGGTATTTGTCCCATAAATGTGTCCTGATGATGGAACTGTTGTATAAAAGCAACAACTCACTCGATGGTTGTGGTATATGGCCAATATACCATGGGTTGTACTGTGGTCATAGGCACGACGCACAGCCGACTCTCATGACTTATTGCTTCATTATACATCTGTACACGCCCTTAGCCTAATACTCGGTTGATGCACCTTTGGCAGCCATTACAGCTTCAAGGTGTTTTGGGAAAGAAGCTACGAGCTTAACACACTTGTTTCTGGAGATTTTTGCCCATTCATTTTGGCATACCTTTGTAAGCTCCATCAGGTTGGATGGGGAGCATCGGTACACAGCCATTTTCAGCTCTCTCCATAGATGTTCAATTGGATTCATGTCTAGGCTCTGGATCAGCCAGTCAAGGACAATCACAGACTTTTTCCGAAGCCACTCCTTTGTTCTCTTGGCTGTGTGCTTCGGGTCGCTGTCATGTTGGAAGGTAAACCTTCGCTTCAGTCTGAGGTCCAGAGCGCTCAGAGCATGGATGGCGCCAGGATTTTTTCTCTCCAGGGGCTAAGGAGGGGCTTGACCAATACATGGGGGTGCTAAGAAAAAAGTTGATTTTCATGACAAGGGCGTAGGAATGATTTTTACATTAAACACGCTGTATAAACACGCCATTTTCATAGCTATAATAAGCCGTTGTTGCTTGTCAGCCAGCTTGGCCAGTTAGCTAAAGTTAGACGTAAGTTACTTGGCTACTAAGGCTATTATAATCGCGTTCGGGCGTCTCATTTCCCCACGTGTTCATTTTTAGCATTATTTTATTGGTGGGGATGAGTAGGACGCCACTTGTTACATCAAAACTTAGCATATATGGAACAATCTATTAGTCTGGTATCGATTGATTTGTTTTCAGCACTGAGGTGGTGGATAGCTCCTGTTTTAAGTCACTGTCATGTTCCAACCGAAGGCTTTCAGCAAAAGATTCCCTGATGTAGATTTGAGGAAGAAATTGTGATGCAAGGTCATGAAAAAGTTTAGAAACCCTGTTGAATACACCAGGGTAAAGGCTTACAAATGAATGGCGATAAGACGCTATTCCAACTTTCACAAGCCACAATTCGGTGTTCCATGCAAATTGCTATAATTTATTTGTTTCTCTTTATTTTATCTTTTGGTAGTCTGTAAAAAGACATGTGCTTTCTTGTGAAATATGTTAGTAGGCTACATGCGCAACAGCTCCAGATGTTTTTTTTTGGCACAATGCAGTGCCAGAGTCTTGCCACTCATAACGCGTTACCGCTGTGAGTTGTGCATCCCTTCTGTATCATAGGCTACTAGGCCTCATGTTTGCTTGTTTAAGATATTAAAAATTTAACTTTAGACACTTGTAGGTTATCAAATAAGTAGGCTAAGCATTTATAGGCTACAATTTATTTATGGGCAATAGCCTAATCGGAGACCCAGCGCCTTATGGAAAGATGACAAATGTCAGTTCATTCACTCGTAGGCTAATCATTAATCTGATATATTGAGTGTGCCTATAGGCTACAGTTACGAAAACAAAATCACATATTGACAATACTGATTAATTGATTCTTCAAAACTGAACGAACAAGATAGCCTGGTGAGGCAGATAGGCCTACCACTGTAGTCTATGCCATCCCATGTTCGTGTCCATCTCTATGAGCTTTCAAACACATTCTCTATCATAATGAACAAAGTCTATTTGATTTAATTTTGACCAATGAAACATCCTAATAGTTTTAAAAATAAATAAATCCCTAGTTATTATAAGGCTAATGCTGGAATGCTTAAAGTCAATGTTGTTCTGGTGTTTTTTTTCTTTTTCTAATAAATACATCAATTTTGGTGGTTTATTACATAACGCACCAAATTATTAAATTTTCTTTATAAAAAAATGCCCACATTCTGTTATAACCTAGGCAATATGTAACAACTTATAGCAAAATGCTGCATTATTACATAATGAAGTGACAATGTATTACATTATTACATAATGCACGATTATTACATAATGTGGCGCTA
This sequence comes from Borostomias antarcticus, assembly GCF_949987555.1. NCBI lineage: Eukaryota > Metazoa > Chordata > Actinopteri > Stomiiformes > Stomiidae > Borostomias > Borostomias antarcticus. Next base: position 48,800,023 of record NC_140234.1, on the reverse strand, counting down.
CACACGTTTTTGTCATACTATTCAATGCTGTGTAGTGTTGATGATATTGATTGATATGCAAGACCTTTCTTTGGATGTGGGCATTTGTGCTGTGAGATGGCGAAATTAGTAGGCTATGGTTATTGAAAACTTCAGAACCACCGCTGTGGGCATGATCTGCGCTTCGCACGCATACACGATTTGCTCCAACGCGCCCCCCAAAAATTGCGGCATGCAAACGTTTTCCCCCTGTGCTTAGCTCTGTGCCCCACCTGTGCCACCCCAGTCAAAAAGGTCTGGAAACGCCCTTGCCTGTATCTTTTAGAATAGAATTTAAAATCCTACTTCTACTCTTACAAAACTTTAAATGGTATGGGACCAAGTTACATAGCGGACATGCTGATACCATACAAACCCATCAGATCACTAAGGTCATCAGACAGTGACCTTTTAACTGTTCCTAGGGTTAAATGCAAACATGGCAAGGCAGCCTTTAGCGTTTATGCCACCCAGAGCTGGAACAAGCTCCCGTTTGATCTCAGACATGCTCCCACCATTACGTGTTTTAAATCCAGACTGAAAGACTTCCCTTTTACATGCATTTGGGTAAATCTGTTCCTCCCTGGTCCCATTTTATTCTTATTAACTTTATTGTTACTGTAATATGTGATGTGTGTATTGCTGTTAATGTGTGTATTGTTAGTGTGTGTGTTGCTTCTGTGTGTGTCTGCTTGTGCATGCATGTGTGTATGGATGCTGAGTTTGTTCATTTGTGATCTGTTTTTTATGCTTAAACTGTGAAGCACCTTGAGTTGCATTCATTTGTATTGATAAGGTGCTATATAAATAAATGTGATTTGATTTGATTATGAACGACTGGCTAACGTACGAGCACACTCACATCAGCTCGACTCGTCTGGCGAGGCAAGCTGTTAGGCTTGTAGGCATAGTAACAAGACCAGACCCCACCACGCGTATGTAAATTGCAGCGGTACCTGTAGCACGAGCACGCAACCATGGGACCTGATTATGAAGAGAGAATAGCTGATTATGAACTTTTATTTTTATTTTTTAAATAAAATATATACCAAAACGTTTGAGGGGGCTTAACCAGGGCTAAGCAGATTTGTGACGGCGCTATAGCCCCTCCTAGCCCCGGTGTAGCGCCGTCCCTGCTCTGGAGCAGGTTTTCTTCAAGGATCTTGTGTACTTGGCTGCATTCATCTTTCCCTCTATGAGGACTAGTTGCCCTGTTCCCACTGCTGAAAAACATCCCCACATCATGATGCTGCCACCGCCATGCTTCACTGTAGGGATGGTATCAGCCCAGAGATGAGCGGTGCCTGGTTTCCTCCAGACGCTTGGTAAGAATTTCAATTTTGGTTTCCTCAGACCAGAGTCTTGATTCTCATGGTTTGAGAGTCCTCTAGGTGCCTTTTGGCAAACTCCAAGTGGGCTGACATGTGCCTTTTATTAAGGAGTGCCTTCCGTCTGGTCACTTTACCATAAAGGCCTGATTGGTGGAGTGCTGCATGGATGGTTGATCTTCCGAAAGGTTCTCCCATCTCCACAAGGACACATGGGAGCTCTGGTAGAGTGACCCTCGGGTTCCTGCTCACCTACCTGGCCAAGGCCCGTCTTCCCTGATTGCTCAGTTTGGCCAGGTCTAGGAAGATTATTGGCGGTTACAAACGTCTTCCATTTACGAATGATGGTGGCCACTGTGCTCTTTGGGACCTGTAAAGCTGCAGAACATTTTCTGTACCCTTCTCCAAATGTATGTGTTGAAACAATCCTGTTTCTGAGGTCTGCAGATAATTCCTTTGACCCCATGGCTTGGAGTTTGCTCTGACATTCACTGTCAACTGTAGGACCATATGTACTGTAGGCAGGTGTTGGCAATCCCCTATCATGTCCAATCAATTGAATTTACCTCAGGTGGACTCCGATTAAGTTGTTGTCTCAAGTAGTATCAGTTGAAACAAAATACACCTTAGCTCACAACTTAGCTTCTTTACAGACTTTTTTTTTTGCATGATGGAGTACTCGACATGAAATGGAAATGGAAATGGATACTGCATTACGGGGCGGCACATACAGGGCCGGACGGGGTGAATATTTCATTCCGGGAAATGTAGCCCCAGTCAGGCCACGAGCCGAGCCGACGAGGTGAGATGGAACACCTTCAGTTTCGCCATTCACCGCGGGCATGCGCGATTTGTTGACCGGGGGGGGGGGGGCAGGCCATTCACCGCGGGCCAGCCCAGTTGACACGCCAGGCCACCGGGAAAATTCCCGGTGCTCCCGATGGCCAGTCCGCCCCTGGGCACATAGCTCGGGAGGTAGAGTGGCTGGCTGGGGATTGCAAGGTCCCTGGTTTGATCCCAGCTCCCACCATGAATGATGGCTGCCCACTGCTCCTGGCAGCTTGGATGGGAGAAAGGCAATGTTTGTGTGCTATGTGTCCGAAGAAAGGAATAATGGGATTTGCAGGAAACACGTCGCCATAAACAAGAAGGGACAGAGACAACTTTACTTCCTGAGGAGGCTCTGGTCCTTCAATGTGTGTAGAACCATGCTGAATATATTCTACCAGTTTGTTGTAGCAAATGCCATCTTCTATGCGGTTGTGTGCTGGGCCAGCAGCATCAAAGTAGCGGATGCTAGTAGTATGGACAAGGTGATCATGAGGGCGGGCTCTGTCCTGGCGGTCAGTGAGAGTGGTGGCGGAGAGACGAATGCTAGTCAAACTGCTGTCCATTATGGACGTGTCTCACCAGCTTCTACAGGAAACTCTGCTCAGGCAGAGGATCACCTTCAGTAGCAGACGGATCCTGCCACAGTGCTCGACAGAGAACTTCAGGAGGTCCTTCATACCAGCTGCTATCAAGACTATTCAATGCCTCCCCTGACTGGCTGGACACTATGGACCTGAAACATCTCAGAGGGTGCTTGGCTCCCTGGACAGGACATGTACCTTTACTTTTACAAACATGGCATACTTACCTACTTGACTGACACTTAAAGCTTGCACATCCATGTTTGCACAGGCATGCTAAGGAACTTATGTTATACACTTTTTTATTTGCACTGTGATATATTGAGATTCTGTGTATTTTGTATCAATTGTGTATCTTGTCTGGATTGTGTTACTTTATTGTCTTTTGATGCTGTAACTAGTGATGGGAATTCCGGCTCTTTTTAGTGAGCCAGATCATTTGGCTCAGTTCAGCAATAAGAGCCGGCTCTTTTGGCTCCCAAACAGCTCTTCATTTTACCAATTGTGCCTTTCATATTTAAGCCAAATGTTATACTGTTTTGACCTAATCACTTATCTAATCACCTAATCACTTAAATTATTCGATATAATTATACTAAACCTTAAAATGTCCAGACACCATCATTTTACATCATGTTTGGTATAAAAAGATTACATGTGAAAACATCAAACACTAAGCTATTACACATGTTTATTAAACTCACTCACTCAATCAAACGGAACACACTCAATCAAACGGAACACACTTCCCAGCTCAATGAGGGAACATACTGCCTCCTCCTTTACAGCAGTAGCTTTTTAAAGAGACACCACTCTCCACTTTAACAGAAAAAGCAGTTAGAGATGTCTTAAAACCAGGACAAATGAAACCAAAACAACCTGCATCAAGAGATAACACTAGAAGTGGGAAAAAATATTTTTTGTCTTTGATCCATCCATAACAGTCAAATAACATAAATAATAAATAAATAAAATAAAAAATTACAAAGTGCAAAACAGCAGCATCCAACAGTTTTAGTTGTATCTATCAACTAACAACTATTTATATTGCCCTACCTGTATTTATTTACAAAAAAAGAAATCGGCTCTCAATCGGGAGCCAGCTCCCATCGTTCACTTAAAAGAGCCGGCACATAGAGCCGTATCGTTCGCGACCGACCCCTCACTAGCTGTAACAGTGCAATTTCCCCCCCTGGGATCAACAAAGTACCTAGGCTACTACTAGTACAATAACTACTACTACTGTACAATGGTACTACTACAGTACTGTTGTATTGTGATTGTGGTATTGACACGGGTCTCCTGGGCTAACATGTCCCGGAAGGCCTCCTTCTTCAGTCGGACAGCTTCCCTGACCACCGATGTCCACCACAGTGTCCGAGGGTTTCCGCCCCTTGAGGTACCTATGGCCCTCAGGCCACAGCTCCCAGCCGTAGCTTCAGCAATGGAGGCTTTGAACACCGACCACTGGACTTCCATGTCCCCAACCTCCACAGGGATGCCTGATAAGCTCCGCCGGAGGTGGCAGTTGAATTCTCTCTGGATAGGCTCTTCCTCCAGACGTTCCCAGTTCACCCTCACTACACGCTTGGGTTTTCCAGGTCTGTCCAGAGGCTTCCCCCGCCATCGAACCCAGCTCACCACCAGATGGTGATCAGTGGACAGCTCTGCCCCTCTCTTCACCCAAGGGTCCAAGACACACAGCCTCAGATCAGATGATACGATAACAAAATCAATCATCGACCTTCGGCCTAAGGTGTTCTGATGCCAAGTGTACTTGTGGGCATGGTGTTTGTTATGGACAAACCGTGACTACCACAGAAGTCCAACAACAAAACACCACTCGGGTTCAGATCGTGGTGGCCATGCCTTCCAATCACGACCCTCCAAGTGTCTCCATCATTGCCCACGTGTGCATTGTAGTCCCCCAATAGGACAGTGGAGTCCCCTGCAGGAGCCCCATATAGGACTCCACTTAGGGTCTGCAAGAAGGCCGAATACTCCGAACTGCTGTTTGGTGCATATGCACAAACCACAGTCAGAGTCCCCCCCCCCCCCCCCCCACAGCCCTAAGGCACAGGGAGGCGACTCTCTCGTCCACTGAGGTGAACTCCAGCAGAGGCGCTCAGCTGGGGGCTAGCTAGTATAGCCACAGCTGCCTTATGCCTCATACCGTGAGCAACTCTGGAGAAGAATAGGGTCCAATCCCTATCCAGGAGTTTGGTTCCGGCACCAGTGCTGTGCGTGGAGGTTAGCCTCACCCGGTGTAATTAGTATCTCTCCACCTCCCTCACAAGCGCCAGCTTCTTCCCTCCCAGTGAGGTCACGTTCCATGTCCCCAGAGCCAGCCTTTGCCATCTGGGTCCGGTCCGTCGGTGCCCTCCGCCTTCACTGCCACCTAGTTGGCAGCGCACCCAACCCCGACAGTTCCTCCCGCAGGTGGTGGGTCCACGAGATGGAGGAGGAGATGGTGTTTCCACATTGTTCTTTCGGCCTGGGCCACCAGGCGGGCCCTCCGTCTGGGAATGGCTCCAGACGAGGGCCCCAGACTTCCTCTGGGCCGGGTCTCTCTTCCTCTTTGATCTTGTTTCATCAGGGGTTGTTTCCTGTAACCCCAGGTAGGGGGGCTAGGAGGGTACTACCACTTGCCCAAGGTGGACCCCCAGACTAGTGGAGGGAAGGAGGCGTCTTACTTCTCCATTCTAGTATGTGTTTTCGGTGACCCTTTGTACCACTGACAAGCTGGTTCCATTCTTCAAATCCTCCCAATTTATGACTCCTGATTTCTTTCCCATGATCACTCAATTCCACTTCCTGTATATCTCTTGCTTCTTATGGTACTACTACATCTTAGTCCTAGCCTTAAGCAGTAAGTCAGTATTACGATTAATTCTTGAGGAACTCTTCATCAATTATAGATGGAGATGGATGACGACTGGGTAGAGACTTTTTGGAATGATAGAGAGAGGACCTGCGAGGAGGCGTCCATGTTAACAAAAAACCCAGAGGGTTTCTTTTCACCTGGCTCTCCAGAATGAACTTGTCTTCTGTCACTAGGTATAAATGATACCTACAGTGAATTGTACTCCAGGCTCAGCATGATTAAAGATTAAGAATTAAGTTGAATTATGTTGAAGCGGGAAAAAAGGGTATTGAACTAGAAATGCCTTACAGAGCTTTTGTGGCTTTGAAAACTAAATTAATGAGTTGAGGGGGAAGATTGGAGAGGCCAGAGGGTTGCTTTTAATAAGGCAACATATGGTACTTTTTTCAAACAGGTACTGCTGTGTCTCTTTTCCTTCACAACCCAGAAGTTCAAAGCTGTTGCTTAAAAAGCAATTAAAAAGTAACCGATTTAATTCACTTTGGAGAGGAGTAGTTGTAAGAGTACTACTGTAGGTAACCAACTGCATCTCGTCTTTCGCTCAGTCCCTTTCGCTCGTTCTTTGCTTTCTCTCTCTCTCTCTCTCTCTATCACTCTCTACCACTACCACTCTCCTCTCTCACCCAACCACTCTGTTACGATATCATCATTGAGCAGTGGCGGCTGGTGACAAAAAACTGAGGACAGGAGTAGGGATGGGTATTGTTAGGATTTTATCGATACCGATACTGCTTATTGGTACTGATACTTAACAATACTCTTATCGATACTACACTACACTGCCTGTGTCAATGTTTCTGTCTCTGTTGGCCTTCATTTACATAGTGGACTGTTACTGTAATATAGTGATCTTGTGTGATACTTGTCCAGCCGTTGCTGGTTATGGATACTTTAACACATTGACAAGCTCACCTATGATATTTCTCTTTTCAACTGCATGCCAAGCTGCTATGAGGGTATCTGATAATGTGCCTCTGGAAGGGGGGTGGTAACTGGGGTTAAGGACTGTGGTCATCTCCCTACAGTAACAGTTAACAGAAACTGTTAACAGTAACAGTTACTAACATCAGAAGACATACTTTAGACTAAACTGTGGTTACATTACTTATGCAGCTAGCTACAGCAACCGAAAATATTTTCATTTCAGCATCTCTCACTCTCAGTCAGAAAATGTCTGCTAATTACGATGCTAATTTTCGCTGTGTTTAACTCCATTGACTTATGCTAAAAACATTAGCGATCTAGCTAAAAGTCTCCGACTGTTGGCATTAATTTTGGGGGGGATCTTTCAGGAGGAGCAGGTGGTCCTGTTGGGGGCGGGTTGGAAACACTGTACGGACTTATTTATAATAACGATAATGAGTGTTACCTGAGTCTTTAGCCTGGCTCATCTTCTACTGCAGCATTGCTATCAGAGCCAACAGCATTAGCATTAACTGCTTCACTAAAGCAGTCAAACACGCTGCACTGCTTCACATTTACCGAAGGTGAAACTTGTGTTTCACAAGGTTGGTGGTGTTACCCCCTTTGGACACAACTAACTTTTTACATAAGTTGCATTTAGCACCGTCGGTAAATTTGTGGCAAATTAACAATATGTCTTCACCACCACTCGTCACACTCACTGTGGTAAATCTGGAATGTGATTGGACCAACAAAATGTCAATATTTCAATCCTGTTCAGACCAAGGTTATTATAGTTAACGAAAACTAACTAAAAAACTAAAACTGTGTGAAAAAACATTTTAGTTAACTGAAAAAAAAAAAAAAACTAGGCTTTACAGAAAAACGATAACTAACTAAAACTGTATTGTGTTTTTACAAAACTAACTAAAATAAACTAAAATTGTAGAGAAAATGTCCTTAGTTTTAGTCTTTTTAATTCCATACATAAGCTTAGTATTTTGGGTGGATATGAAATCTATCCTTCATTATTTCTTTAGCTGAGCCCCTGTGCAGAGGTAATCTGACGTTTGCCAGATGGTTTGTTTTGCACAGAGTGAAACAACATGAGCTCACGAGATCAGGATGGTCTCACGAGGCTAGCGCAGAAAAAAAAACTAAAACTAATACTGAAACTAATAAAAACTAAACTAAAACTAAGCATTATCAAAAAATAAAAAATAAACTAAACTAGCAAATCTGCTTTAAAAACGAATTAAAACTAAGCTGAAATTGAACACAAAAAGTTAAAACGATATAAAAATAAAAACTAATGAAAAAAGCAAAACTATTATAACTCTGGTTCAGACAGGGCCGGAGGACAGTCCTCCAATGTGCGTCATTTTCAGTGTTTTGGCCAATCACAAATTAGCAAGAAAAAAATGGCATTACGTTGATTTAATATAAAAGAACCGTCCTGAAAGGAGGACTGTCCTCCCTTCCATAAGATATGTATGGGTCCGCCAGCTGCACTTTTTGTAGATGTAACTTTAGAATTTCAACAATGGGTTTTTATCCATAGGGCAAACCTGATTTATGAACAAACTGAGATAATATTAAATATGAATTATTAATAGATAATTCTATATATATACACATACAAATGTATGTATACATATCAGTGGCGGCTGGTGACTCAAAACTGAGGAGGACAGGAGGAAGAGAGGCGAACCGCCCATGGGCACCGGGGGGCACTTTCCCTCAGTCAGTTATTATTTGAAATATCAGCTTTAAAATGTGGATACACAGTCAATTTTAGCATATGAAAAATTGAATAACACTTTCTTTAACTACATGCAGCATTTATTTATCATATTCATGATAAAATATTACAAAACAACAATAAAACATTGTAACAATAGTTGTTGTAATGGATTGTACTCTTCTCTAAAGAGAGAAAAGAATTGATATTGGTGAGGTGCTGGAGAGGTTAGCTGATATATGAAAAATGTTTTTGATTAGGGGACACTGAGGTGTGCTGGCTCTCAAACAGTTTGTTGGCAAATAGATTTGACAACTGGACAATGGAATACGTTGCACTGCAAATGCAGTATCCAACAGTTCGCTCATGGCTAGCTAGCAATGTTACAGCTATGGGATTAGCTCATTTGGGTTGCTGTCAAAGCTGCCACTCTTATGTTGCTATAGCCTACAATTATCAGAACAATATGAACATTCAGTTGAAGGTTTTCCATCCACCTATCCATCTCTGGATGAGGAATAAGCACCACAAAGCGATCAATTCTCACGCAAGCAGGAGCCAGGCTGTTCAGTGCATTTCTCCAATCTGGTGTTGCGACCCAGTCTCTATAAATGTTTTGGACGAGTTGCCGCCAGTTTGCGCCAGCCAATCTGCGTGCCTGCCTATGCCGCCAGTGGCGTATTTAGGCATGGATGCCATGGCGGCATCTCGCAGGGCGAGGGCGGCTAGAGGAGCAGAAAAAAACTCTGCGAATCTCCTCGAAGTAACCCGTGTCCGCCCCCCCCCCCCCCCCCCCGTCAACAAAGCACACGTGAGTGTTCCATCTCACCGCGTTGGCTCGGGGCCAGGGGGGGCGCTGTAGCGGGGGGTTCGCCCAGGGTGGCATATAAGATAGAAACGCTACTGTACGCCGTAGCATGACGTGCACCTCGTAGCCCCCTTAGCTAACGTTACCGGCTATAGCGAGCCAGTGGAACTTTCGTGTTCAGATGGCTCTAGCTCAAAAAGTATTTATGTCAGCTTAGATATTTAGATGGCTAAAATCAAGACAAATAGACAAACAGTTTGATGTATAATATGTCCCATAATAGTTTCGGATGTATTATATTATGGAGCTACGAACACACAAAAAGTCTCCAATGGCACAGGGAAGAGAAACACAGACAAGAGGTCTTCACGGGTCGGGTAAATCCGAGAGGACCCGAACCGGACCCGAGACCTGTACGGGTCCGGGTCCAAATTTCCACACTTTTATTATGGTCAATTGGGTTCGGGTGGATCCGATTCTACTACCTCGGGTCCCGGGTCTGTTTATCATTATGCGTAATACCCGAGAGAAATGCATGACGGGAATTCAGTGAGACCACGGCCGCGACGCGAGCGGAGACACGGCAGCCACCACCAGTAGCCTACCTTGTGAAAAATAAGCTGAAAGAAAATGAATATAAAGAGGTCAAACCTAGCGGCAGCTTTGTGTAGCCTTATTTATTTACGCCCGTTTCATTTCTATGCTGCCACATCACAGCCTGACAAAACAGCGATTGATCCTGTCGAGATTGAGAGGATAAATTGCAATTCCATCCAACTGTGATGCAACACAGCATGCAAGCCAACAGCCGTGAAAGCCTAAGCAATTAATGCTACTAGGCTACTTGCTACTGCTACAGTACCTGTCGGATCCGTAAAATACTCGATCCGACTCGGGTCTCTGTCCTACTCCTGCTCTCGGACAAAATCGGGTCCGGTATATATATTTTAAAAAAATGATCGGATTTAGTCGGATCTCGGAACGAATGTCTCGGGTCCATCTCGGTTTCGGGTCCACATTTTAGACCCGAGAAGACCTCTAACACAGACATCAACGCCGACTCAATCGGCCTTCACTGTGGTAAATCTGGAACGTGATTGGACTAACAAAATGTCAATCATTAAATCCTGTTCAGAGTACTGTCCTCCCTTGTGGTAATTTTCCAGCATTTCGGCCAATCACAAATTAGCATGAAAAAATTGCATTACATTGATAGACCCCTAAGGGACACGCCCAAGGGAGGCATTCCTCCCTTCCATAGATATCTACGGGTCCTCCAGCTGCATGTTATAGATGTCACTGTTGGAGCTTTAGAATTTCAAAAATGGATTTTTATCCATACGGAAAGCCTGATATATGAACAAAACGGAGATAATATTAAATATTAATTATAAATAAATAAATGCATATATTTATATTTTAATCCCTCTCCTCTCTCCAAAAACTGAGGAGGACTGTCCTCCTCTACCTCAATGGACAAGACTCCTCTGCCATTGAGGTTATCTATAGGTTAGTTAGGATTGTATGGTGAGATTGTTTAGTATCAGATTAGTTATGTTAATATCGGTGGAGTGTGTCTAGGGAGAGCTAGTACTGAAGATCAATAAGGGGGCATGGCTTGGAGCTCTAAGGCAGCATGAGTTTCTAGCATAATACACTCCCACTGTCCTCCTCTCTCTCACTACCTCTCCCATCCTCCTCTCTCTCACCACTCCCACTGTCCTATTCTCCCACTCTCTTCCTCTCTGTGTGCCCCTTCCACTCTCCTCTCTGTGTACCTCTCCCACTTTACCCCTCTCTCACTCCACCTCTCCCACTAACCCCCTTTCTCTCTCTGACTCTCCTCTCCCTCTCTCATCCTCTCTTTTTCTGACATTCATTCAGCCATAAACATGGATGTTAGATTCCCAAACTATGGTTGGACAAAACATGGTAGATGGTAGCAGGGGCTGTGTTAGCTGGGTTGGCAAGGGTGCGCATGGGTGCGGACAGTGGCAGCAGTGATAGTGGCACTTAATACTGCTTCATAAATATCAAATATCAAGCCTTTAATCTATATATCATTGAAATTAACACTTTTCTTGTCAACCCTTTGCTGTGCTGTTCCACCCTGCACCGCATCACTCTCTAGCTACTGCTGGGTTTGGTGACTCAATCCTAAAATATATAAAAACACTGGACAGTTTATCAAACTCAGCCTATGATAGGCTAGATTAAGCCATTATCAGATTACTTGAAGCTAATTTAACTAGCTAAAATAATAACTTCTATATTCCTTAAGCATCTGTAAGTTTTCTCGTTTTAACTCCACCCTGTCTCATTTCTGTTTAAGCTTTGAAAATAATGTAACTTAAGAAGTGAAAGGAAATAATTAATTTCGGCATTGGCTGAGTAGGAGCAAAACAGAATCATTTAGCCATCCTGCTGACAGTAAAGGCCTACCTAGATAATGTACCTAGCTAACGTGGCTGATGTGATAGCTTGCCATGTTAGCACTAGACGGCTTTATTTAGCTAATGTATATCAAGCTGGCTACCGTTAGCTAACTTGATAGTTTGCCAGCGATTCCTGGCAGACTAACATATCGGTGTTGTTAGAGAAATCATTGTTTAATTGGTATATATCAGACAAAATCCAAGGTATACTCACTCATAAAATGATCTGAGGGCTCCCTATACTATGCCATGAGTTCACAGCACTTCTAATCTGACAACTGACTGACAAGTGGAGCAAAAGTAAAGAGTACCCAGGCCAGTGAAAGTGATGACGCAACATCACATTGAAAAAACAGTTAAATTAATTGTAATTTATTTTAATGGTGGACACGAAATGGTTACATTATTTTAACAATAAAGACCAAGAAAAAATGTACAAAAAAATTAAATGTTGATGATAGATGTGCCAGGGTTGAACAGGGTTGTTTTTGAAAAGGAGAGTGTAATTCGACATTCTTATTGAGATAGTTACAGGGTAATTGAGAATTTGAAAAAGACGCTATGGAAGTGGGTTGGTCTCCTGGCCTTATAGTGGAACAAAACGCCTGTCTGTTCATAGCAGCAGCAAACTCAACACAGACACCTCAGTCTATTGTGTCACACAGCCGGTCACATTCAGGTCAACGTGAAGCAGTTTCCATCAAAAGCCCTTCTCATGCGTATAATTCTGTCCTTGCAGAGCACAGTGTTGTACTGTAATGAGTATCTTTCTGCTTGCATTCAGAGGAACTACAGACTCTCCTCAGCCTAGAGACAATGGAACCATCATTCTGCCATTGTCCCAGACTCATTTATTAATGAAGTACTGAAATGCAATCTGCTTCCTCACTGAACCACACAGATGAAGCAAATCGTCTTTGTAATGAGATTTTTTTCATCCCCTCGTGTTTCGTGTCTTGACGAATTAGTGAACTATGAAGCAGGAGGCGGGGCGAGGGTGCCTGCCAACTGCTACTTCTCTTCTCACTGCACAGGCAAGGGATAATCAATGAGTAGGTGTGCGTTATGTAAGGGATAATACACAACAAGGTGTGCAGTTCGTGGAGGCAAACCCCACGAGTGCTAAATCATGTTGCTATAGAATTACAAATTGTATATCATATTTCCTGGAGAAACAATGATGACATACAATAGTTAACATGGGTTTTGAACCGTTAGTGAAATGGAAAGTGTCTGTTACATTTTCTTTCAGCAATGTCTCCCACCCCTGCATACAACCTAGCAACGCAAACAATGAGCCTAGCAACCCAAACTAGCTAATCCCATAGCCTATTGGACCTGATATTGCTGGCTAGCCATGAGCGAAGTGTAAGATACTGCATATTTGCGATACAACATATCAATCGTCCAGTTGTCAAATCTAGTTGCGAACTAACTATTTATGATAGCCAGACCCCTCATTGTCCCCAAATCCAAAACTTTTTTTTCCAGGTCGTGGATATTACTGTCAGTCGTAGCTACAAATCATTCATTCAGTTCATTGCGAGTTGAATTGCGAGGACAGGATGTGTCATTATAAGTAAAGAAACAAGGTATTAGAATCCAGCAATTGCCTCTTCACATACATATCTGCATTTCTATATGTCTTGGGAGAAGAATAATCGCCAGAAGAATAATACTGCATGCGTAATCGAAGGGGAATATGTGCTTCAGTCAAGTGCAAAACATGGTGTTTGATGCAAGCGCACTCGGCTGAAGTGGACCAGACTGGCTCAGACTGCTAGACAGGGAACTCCGAAAAAGTCGCGGCATATAATTAGGAACTGACCACATACTGGGAATCTACATGGTTACTTTCTCGACTGAAAAAATATTAAAACGTACTAAAGTGACATATTTACAGTCGTAGAGCCAAGATTAAAAGGCTGCTCAGTGTAATGCTGACATGTGAAACAAGCACATTCATTTGTGATTTGTGAAAACTGTGATGAGGCTCTAGCTTTGAGTTTGTTGAGAAATAATCCACACCCCTCCAGCCAATCAGAATCGAGTATTCACCCAGGCCATGGTATAATTAAGCAATAAACCACAAGAGGCCGTGTGTTATAGTGATTTTATAACAGCTAGTGTAAGGCAGTTAGGCACGACGCGAAGCGGAAAATCACTATAACACACGGCCTCGAGTGGTTTATTGCTTTTATACAATGGTTACTACAGCTATTAGTAAATAAATAAACACAGCAATGTAAAATATTAACATTTGTTCAAAACGAAGCATCATTGCCTCAATTCCGCCAAGCAAAATAGTTCCCCTAACAAAAGGGTTGCCAGGCAACAACAACAACTACAATGCATTGGAACAAATGGTAGGCGCATTAATACTGAAAATGGAATGAAATGCGGTCCCAGGTGTGTGTTACAAAGTATTTTAACACGTCTTCCAGCCAATCAGAATCAAGAACCAGAACTAACCGTTGTATAAACAGTGTTAAGGCATGATGTGGCCGAATAACATTTAAACCATATAACGCACATCTACGAGTTAATTATCCTGCTGATACCATGGCTATTTGCCGACAATGTTAAATAAAAAAAATCACAAATACAAAAGAATATGTGCCATATATTCATATTTTCAATAAATGTCTTTGCTTTGCTCACTGATGACTTTCATATAGTGCCTCTGCACTGAGCTGGAACTGCTTGACAACCACCCGTCACTTGAGTGATGTAAGTGACAATGACCCAGAAAGCTAGCTTCATGCTAGTAAGCCTTTTTGTCAACAACTTTGGTTATGGTTAAACAACAGTGAAATGTGACTATTTGTTGACGAAAATGCTTGTTTGCTTGCCAGACATTATCATTATATAGCCCCTGTCCCCCTCGGCAGGGTTAGATTCCACGGCCTGCCATGACGTAGGAAGAATACGTATAGGTATTACTACCACGCTATAGGTCTCAGATAGAGTAGCATGAGCCATAGACGAGCAGTCGGTAACATAATAGAGTGAATATATGGGAAATTCACTTCCGGAACCAGAGCTGTTCAAAAAGAGGGTGGTCACTGTTGCACTCTATGAGTGGGTTTGTGTGTGGGTTTTGTTTATGATGATCATATGTCTTCAAAATTGTACAGACTGTTTCTCCTTCATACACACGCACGCGCACACACAGATGCCGTGCACACACACACACACACACACAAGCACACACACACACACACCTGCTGGTATAGCTATAAGAAGTATCATTAGCAATGACACCCTGCGCAGACTTACACCCCCCCCCCCACACACACACACAGACACCTTTGATTTCAGACAACTCCCTCCCGTATTTAATCTCTCTTTTCCTGCTGTCAGCGTTCTATCTGCTCTCCTTTCCCCTCTCCTCCTCCCTGGCATCTGAAGACAGTCCCGCCGGAGTCTCCTGCCATGATCAGGATGCGTGTGTCGGCATAACACAGAAACTTTGATGCCTCGTTCCCTTTCTGTCACTCTCTCTCTCTCTCTCTCTCTCTCTCTCTCTCTCTCTCTCTCTCTCTCTCTCTCTCTCTCTCTCTCTGATAACTGATGTGGCACCTCAGGCAGTCTGTTGCTCATTTCCGAGTCCTCCGGTCCTCCATACGGAGCAGGAAACACGCACCGCTGCACTTCAATGCAATCTTCTCGCAAGCTTTCTCGCCGTGGTGAGAAGAAAGAAAACTGGACATGTGGCCTGATGTGAGATCGACAGACGGAGGCGTCCTGGAAAGATGGCGACTCTCGTCGAGCACCGTGTCACGCACGCACACACACACACACACGCGCATGTCGACGTGCAGCCATGCGAAACACTACACTGGCTGCGTTTCGAGCTCTCACATGCACACCATACAAATTCATTTGACCTCCGTGGGTTCTGTAATTTTTTAGGACCCTCACACGTGGGTCTCCATCCAGGCGTCGTTCTACAACTTTCACCAAGCTCTGTCGGCCACAACGCCTGTCACTCGTCAAGGACAAGACGGCAGCGGCCTTACTGGAAAATAGGCCTTTATCAACTAGGATTGAGAGAGCACAGAGGTCTCACTAGAAGATTCAAAGGAGTTTCTTTCTGTGTCGCCAATAAAATAATAAACACACTGCAGTAGTCCGAGAGTGACTAGGATTCAGACCTACTTCGGCGTGCAGACACAGTCATTATCCGGAGTGCCTGGGCTTGCCAGCTCCACACTCATGGGGGCATCAAGGTTATTTGAACGGCGCTCCTCACAGCCCCAGTGCTGCGTACGGCCCATGGTAGCCTGTTCCCTCTTAATGATGAGAATATGCAATTTGGTCTGATGTCGTTCCAACTCATTTTTATTTTTTTTCCCTTCCTCCATCTTTGACCGACGGCTAATTTTTCAAATTGGAATAAAATAAGATGGAGATATATTCTCAGATGGTGTTCCACCGGGCGGGTTGAGCTTCCAATCGTAGGGATACTTTAGGCTCATTGCTCAGCTATCTATCTCTGCCCTATCCTTCTCTTTTTTTCTCTTTTCATGTTATTACAGCTAATGTAATCTCCACATTTCCGTTAACATGTAAATCACAATTTATTGGACTGACAGACAGCCAAGGAGTAGGAGCAGGGGTGGGGGGGTGGGAGGGAGTATGAGGAAGAGGAAGGTCAGAGATGATGGGGGATGGGAGTGGGGGATGATAGATGGCCGTGGTCTACCCTAATGGCATAGTGATATGTGGCAAGGATACACGTTTGTGATGAACTGCTGTGGCGGAAAACACATGACTTGTCTCTTGTTCATCTCCCGTGCATACTGTGAAGCCTTTGTGTGTGTGTGTGTGTGTGTGTGTGTGTGTGTGTGTGTGTGTGTGTGTGTGTGTGTGTGCGTGCGTGCGTGTGTGTGGTGAATGTGTTTCTGCAATTTAGGTATGACAGTGCCATGCATAGTCCATAATTGAATATAGGTTGTCAAGGAAACATACAAGAATGACATTCTCCTTTATGAACCACGGATGATAAACGAATCACTCTGTCTCAGTGTGACATATGTATGCGTAGGCAAACGCTTATTACTGCACAGTGTTTTGGCTGATGAGATGCGATCTAAGAGAAATTGTATTACATAGATTGAAATGATGTATGACACTCTAGTCCTGTTGATGATGCATGTCTGTGTTATGGCTTCAGGACACATCACAGGTATTTTAGGTCACGTCACGACTCAGCTGATACAGAATCGACAGAGAATCATCAAGCAATGCAGGGGATGTAAGGTTAAGGGTGACAGTACAGTATATGAGTCATCTGACTGGACACACACACGTCATACCCCTAATATAGCCCCTAACCCTCTAGTCTTGTGATATTCGCCTCCGTACATCTAGAGACATGTAGATAACACTTAAAGGAGTAGTAAAGGGAAAATGCATGTTTAGCCCTGTTTTACTTATGATCATATACAATGGTTCAGATCAAAACATTTACAAAACTAGCACTTTTGAGAAAGTCTGATAATTGCTCTACCACCGTTTTGGTCATACAATGGATATGGGTGGGCACGGTGAAAAATCATTCAAAAAACATGTTAAACTCTCAATTTCAAAGACAAGAAACTCACCAAGGTGTTAGTTGGCGTTCTGACATATAATTCGCCATAAAGTAAGATTCTAGTTCATCTGGAAAGGCTTTTTTAAATATTTAGTAAACTTCTGCAAACTAGGTAGCCTAGCAACATAAACAATAACAATAGCTACCGTAAGTAGTTCCGCTTCCTGAATCCCCTCTGCGGATTGTTCTACACATCTACAACGGTCGCTTCAATACAAGTCAATGGATTTCATAAAATGATCAATAAAACCCTACAGGATTCATACTTTGCGGCGAATTTGATGTCAGAACACCAACGGACACCAATTACCCCCTCGGTGAGCTTCTTGTCTTTGAAATCGAGAGTTTAACATGTTTTTGAAAGATTTTTCAAGGTGCCCACCCACATCCATTGTATGACCAAAACGGTGGTAGAGCAATTATCAATGACCAATCTGCTCCACACACATTTGTTATCATACTTTTCCCCCATCATTACAGCAAGTGAGTGAGGGTTTGTGGGAAGTGTGGTTCTTAAAACGCAGTGCTGATTTCATCGATATCACGACCAGTGGGGCCACCAAAGTGCCGTCTCATGTAGCTTTAATAACTCATTAACTAACAGTTTGTGAATGATCTATTAACTATTTGTAAGGGGTAGTTATTCTTAAGTGTTACCGACATCTCCATGGAAAATTGTTTCTAAAACAACACGGAAAACCGACGCTACCAATCAGAACCACTGCCTACATCTCCAATAGATGAACCTGCCTTCATGCAAGGAATTATGTCCTCCAAACAAACTGGAGTGGAGAATGAAAAGAAAGCAAAACATTCCCCGCCCCATTAGGAAGGACCGCCCTAAAGGCGTTGGATTGGTTCTGCAGTGCATGTTTTTTTCAACCTCTTAAATTGTCTCCACCCACTTTAAGTGACGAAAATCTGGACGAATGTCCTCAGTGTCTAGTTGAGAGCAGCATTTCGAGATTGACTTGTGAGTCTACTAACCCTCTAGCAATACACAAACGCTGGCGTCGCCCTGCTTCTGCGAAAATCACTATATTAGTTTCCTGGAATGTTACTGAGACAGGGATTAGAAGGCCGCTGGGCCTCACACTAGACAATGTCCTCACAGTCTCCACAAAAACAGGAACATCTGGTCTGAGAAAAGGGATCATCCAGTCTCCTGAATCCATCCACACATAGACATGATGAGGACAGAACGTTGTTGGCATGGAATGGAGGCATCAGGGGACCTTGGGAAAGATTAGTGTAGAACTCTATTTAAACGAGTGACAGAGAAGGATAAGAAGAAGAAATAGAGAATATGGAAATGAACGTGGAAGATGAAGAGTGAGGATGCATACTATATGCGTGTGTGCGCTTTGATGTACGTGGTGTGCTTAGATTCCGGTGTCCTTTTGTGTTTTAGGGTGAGGGAAGAAAGCGTCAGTCAGTCACACCTGTTCGATTTAGTTGTATCTTGTAAACGGATGTTGTAATGGTCTGAGGAGGAGTGCTTGCAGAATAATGAAGTGTACAAGATTGCCGACCGAAATCCAATCTGCTCCTGCCCTCTCTTTGTCACTCTGTGTGGGCGATGGTGCCTGGGTGCTTGTGACAGTCCAATTAAGGGCATTTGCATATCCTGCATACCTAAATTACTGTCACCCTCTGGAGCGTAAAATAGAAGTAACACTGAGTGAGATGGTCGATCCGGAGACTACAGATGCAAGAAATCTGTGTGTGTGTGTGTGTGTGTGTGTGTACTTGTTTAGCTAGTCCCCACAAGTATAGTTAAATTAGACAATTCTGACTTGTGAGGACAATTGGAAGGTCCTCACAACCTTTGACTTCAATTTTAGGGTCAAAGGTTAGGTTTTACGGCTTGGATGACTATTATGGTTATGGTTAGGATTAGATTTAGAGGTAAAAGATTATGTTAGGGTTAGTTTTAGGTTTTGGGGGGTTATGTTTAGGGTTATGGTTAGGGTTAGGTTAGGGGTTAAGGTTAGGGTTAGGGTTTAGGGCTCAGGTTAAGGTTTATATAAACAAGTGTGTGTGTGTGTGTGTGTGTGTGTGTGTGTGTGTGTGTGTGTGTGTGTGTGTGTGTGTATGTGTGTGTGTGTGTGTGTGCACGTGCGTGTGTTTGTGAGTCACTACATCCCTCTTCATGCATTCCAAGCATGGCTGCTTCAAGTCTGTTGAGCCATTATTATCTTGCCTCTGCACTCATTCATTCCAACTCTCTCAATCACCTCCCTGTGTTTAGTTTTCTTGTTTTCAGTCCCAGTCATTCTACAGTAGATTGTTCTGTTTACTTCCACCATCCATCCACTTATACCACTTTCCTCCCTCTCGTTCCGACTCTCTGGTTCTAACTCTGTCTTTCATTTCATGTCCACCTCTTACTCTCAATCTCCCCATGTGCCTGCACCTGTCCTCCCTCTCTCTTCACCTCCCACACCCCCTATATCCTCTCTATCCTTCGGCTGTCCCTCACTCTCTCGCCCTCCAAATCTCTTTTTAAATAACTCACTACCCCCTCATATTTCTTTACCCTTATCCCTCTCTCTCTCTCCCTCTCTTTCTCTCTCCATGCCTGGGGTGATTGCGGTGGTGTCTGCCTCAGTGTGAGGGGGGTTTATCAGGACAGGGATTTGGGGGCAGGCCTGGAGTGTCTGTAGTGCAGGATGCAGCTGCCCAGTAGTGAGGAGTGTGCGAGAAATCTAGGACTATGAAGAGGAGTGATTTCTCCATTCGTATTCATGCCCCCCCCCATTGGTAAGTTGTGGCCTCTAGTCTACCCCTCGAAAGCCGGAAAGACTTTCCCCATCACCTTCACATAACCACAGGAGGTCAGTCCCGTTACGCTTACATTCAGGTCTATGCCATTTAGCAGATCCTTTCAGCCAAAGTGACTTACAATTATGGTCAGGTGTTCTAACCACTGGGCTACCTACCCACCACCCCCATATACCACCCCACACATTATAATGGCTATCATGTACGTTATGGAGGATTTAAATAGGAAATTAAAATGATGATTAGGAGCAGTGTTGCCAGATTGGGCGGGTTCACATCCAATTGGGCTTCTTTTGATCACGTTTGGCCGGAAAAAATAGCGTTGGGCTGGAAAAAATAGCATTGGACGGGCGTTAAAAAAAAAAAAATCTACATATATAGGCTATATATTTTTTATGTATTTTTTAAAACTGGCGGGACAGACGTTTCAATTTTATCCAATGATGTTAGTAATAGGGTTGGAGATGTGCACCTGTTCAACAGGGGCGAGGGAGCTCTCCCTGTTCAATGCATTTGATTCACACGGTCAAGGAGAAGGCACGAGGTCGAGGTCGGAGTCAAATCTAGCTAGCTACCCCCGAAGAAACCTAAAGATGCCAAAGTGGGGAAAAACGGGGGGATGTGGTATCAGCAGGTTTCTGTCATGATCACCACATCGATGCCTTTTGGCTGGAGGTGGAGGCCTTTAAAGATGCCAGAGGAAATCTGTGCTTTCAGGATGTGGCACTTGGCGCGATCAGATTGCTCACTCTGCCCATATCAAATGCTCATGTGGAGAGAGCATTTTCCAAGTGACGCTACTCAAAGATGATGCCAGAAATCGCATGGGACCGCTGATTTCTGCTCTCATGGACGTGCGCTCTGGTCTAACACGGAGCGGTTTGACGTCTGCAACGTTCCACCCTCCCCGACAGTTGTTGGGGAGCTTTGACTCAACCATCTATTAATACTTGCTAATTAGCAAGTTCACATGTACATAGTTTTACATTGACGAGTTACGTTAGAAGTTGGAATAGACTCCTGACCTGTTCAGCGTGAAGGTAAGACATTTTTTATTTAAAGGCCCTACGAGGAGTTTCGGGAAGCGGAAGTGTTTTCCGCCCAAAAAGACCACATTTCCCATGAGCCTCCATGCGCACTGTTGTAAATCTTAGCTACCTGAGAGGGGTGTTTTGAAGACGGAACGATCGCCACCGACGATGTAATTACATAGGTCTTACTAGTAATGTTACTTTTGACAACGGTCATATTTTAATTATTCTTTGTCTTGTCGGCGCCGTAGGCTACTGCAGTAAATCGTTTTGTCATTCCAAGGAAGTTCTAGATGATCCGACCACGAAATAATAATCTAAAAAGAAACTACATACAAGAAACGACATTTGTCGAAAATGGACACATAAACAAGTGTGGGTAATGTAGATTCACCCACATTAAAATGAGACTGTTTCGTAACCAAAAATAAACTCCTCGGGGTACCTTTAATACTATACAGCAGGTGTTTCTGGATTTCACATCATTGAGTGATGCATTACTTGTGTCTCTGGCTGCTTGCCTGCCTGAGTGTCACACTCCTGACTCAGTTATTGTAGGCGAGCAGGCAGGCTATTCATGGGTGGTTATACAGGTGGTTATATAGGCCTACCATTGGAAGTTGTGTAGCCTAGTCCACTTGTCACGTTCTCTAGCGGTTTCTTGTCACCACTAAAGCTTGTTATCTAGCTTGTCATCTTGTTATCTTGAGTTGCTCTCTCATCTATGATTGCAGCTCCGCCGTTTCTATATGATATAGCCATGCTTCTCATGTGTTATTATAATTTGTTGGCTGCATTATCATTTCTTTGACTATTTGATTGGATTACACATCTTTCTCTCTCTCGTAGGCTGTGTGTAGGCGTGTGTTGCAGTTTACCACATGAGTTATTATTATTTTCGGTATTTGAACTGAAAGGCATTTTTATTAGCATGTACTGGGATATATTATATACTATAATATTTGGGCGTTTTTTTATCACATTGAGCGGATTTTGAGCACTCATTGGGCTTGAAAACATAACACCAATCTGGCAACCCTGATTAGGAGTGGAATGAGGTGGTAGGTAGGTGGTGATTATGATCCTATGCCCGTGATTGGGGTTAAATACATTCATGGCGTCCTAAGTAGAGGATGTGAATCCTCGAAGGGGGTGTTTAAGGAATATCAACGTATTGTATTAACACAGTCTTTTTGAACAAGATGCTGCATAATGGACATATTTAGCTTATGTATGGCTTTACCCTTGCTCCCATTAACTATGCATGACCACTGAGCATGGCAGGGCTCTAAAGTTTGACTGGGTCTTAAAAGAGTTACAGTGCGTGGCAAGATTATAGGACTGCACTGCACCTGGCATGCCTGTTGCTTAAACTGTGTAACTAATTGTATTAATACATAATGGAGATTAACCAATCTGTCAATCTGATATACACTGCCTGATCACACTGTACAATGACTGTGTCATATTTTGATGTTATTGCCAATGACACATTATTGGCATGGTTAGAAATGTAAATATTTGACCATCATTTCAAAGTGTGAAATTTGTATACCCACAGTAGACAGGGCGTGTCCATTGCCATAAGTAATGGCTTCATATTCATTGAATAGAAGACCACCCTGCAGGTCAATAGAGACACATCAAATTATTGGACTGACCCTTTTATGTCTCCAGGCCAACATTGCCATAAAACTACACCTCCCATTAATGTAAACAGAGAAAGGTCGGGTCCTGAGTGTGATGTCACTCCATATCCTGGCACACTCTAGCTGAAAGCACTGGTCATAAAAGCCTCACCTGCCACTTGGCTTTGATACAGGGGTCCTTTAGCGTTATTGTGAGCTGTCTAAAAGAGTGCCAGAGTGGCAAGCATTTACCTGAGTGAATGTCACTCTCTCAAAGGGGGCTTGGTCCCAAGGCCTCTAGAAAGCCTGATGAAAAAACAAGGTCCCATCTCCCATCCGTTCTCATGCCCCCATCCTGCCTGGCAGCAGCAGAATTATTTATAGGAGCGTTTGCCTCTTGCTAAGTAATCATCAAGTGTCGAAGTGTCGAAATGTTTTATCATGTGCATTTAATCACAGTCCTGGGTTTAACAACCCTTGACTCTTCTCTGCACTCTTCCCAAATAAAAAGGGCATCACGTTTTCAAAAGAGTGTCTTGTTGCTCGACAGTGGTGATTTGCCATCTTCCCTTCGGGGCTGTAAACTGAATGCATTCAGCTGTGAATTACTGTGCAACTCCTCCCCAATGAACAGTAACGTGTGTCCACCCTCCCTTGGCTGTGTTGGTCTCTTCCAGTGTCCTTTTATACAGCCCCTTGGATCTCAGGGACACTGACTCAGCCAAGAAAAGGCGGTGTCACGGTAGCTTTGCCAATACTGACAGCAAGATATGTGCCGTCTTCTATCATGAGAAATGTATGTTATTTGGGATTGGGTCATCACCTTGCCAATCAGCATTTTGGGAGTGTCACAATGCCTCCCCAAAGGAACATTTTATTTTATTTCTCCTCCCCTCAGTGTGTTCATTGCAGTGCCAGTCTCGGAGTTCCTCTCTGTCATTTTCCTCTTGCCTGATTCCTTTTCACATCCTGACAGTTACATGCAGGCCACAGAATACTGAGATGAGCCTGGGCAGCGCAGCCTTTCATTGAAACTGTCATATTTCATTCATTATGGGGAGAGAGAAAGGAAAAGAGAAGAAATGATTGGTTCTGGCGTTTCTCATCTGGTGTTTTGACACGTTGGTGCGGCGTTGAGTCGCAGTGATAAAAGAGACACTGGACGTGATGAATGTTTCCGGTCTGTAAACTTTAATGGTCCGACCTTGGACGGGAGCGATTTGCCGATATTTAATTAACTGTAATGTGATCAATCAGAGCATAAAGGATGATACTGTACTCCCAGGGCCGAGCACCAGCCAAACAGATCCCACAGCCCATTAGGTCTGGGAAACGCAACGATCAACAAACGAGCCTTGAGACATCTTGAGCTGGCCCGATCATTAATGTGCTGGTGTTGTGTTACCAGGTAGTAGCATATATATAATTTACATTTTTATGTAATTCATCCTTTGATGAATGCAGCACAGCATTTTGTCCAAATGTTTGTCATTATTTGTCCTCATGCACTGAAACATTCAGGATTGATTTGTGGATTTGACTCTCTTCACCTTTGGGTACTATATGTGGAATTAGAGTTTTTTTATATATATTTTTTTTTTTTACAGGCCAGTCATTCCAAAATGACTTTTGCCCTAGTCCCAATTCAAGGCCAGATGAGAAAGTCCTCAGTGGATCACTACCACCTAATTGGCTCCCTGCTTGTTTTGCCAGGTCCGTGAATCCCCGCTTACGGCTCCTTAATTTGCCTAATGGTCGGGGGGATTTTAAGAGGGGGGTCGGCGTGTGTTCACCTTCAGTTCCCCTCAAGACTCAGCCCCCGGTTTGCCTGCAGCTCAGCCTCCCCAGTAGGAGAGCGGATAAGTGTCTCTGGCTGCCTCTGCTCCCATTGCCCTTCCTCAACTGTACTGACACTCCACCCCTCCTGTAACCCACCTCAGCCCCCATAGCTTTGACTGCTCCACTCCCTTCATTGACAGCCCCAAGAGTAGCTTTCTGCAGTAGGGGCTCACCATGCATTGCCAGAGGACTCACTGACGCTCATTCACACTATTTTTCATCAGGATAAATGTGAGCATTCATGATGTCCTTCTAAGAGCTTTACTAAATGATATCCTTGTGACTCATGCATATATTGATGATTGAGTTACAAATCTAGTACATGTTTCAATTTTATCCATGACATATTTGGTGTCTGTGTTTTTTGTAGTAGGAAGTGACACACCAAGAAAGCGACTCATCTGGGTGGAGAAATTAGGTTAAAGGTCTCACTTTGCTTGGTGTACACCAGAGGAAGCTTGTCCATTGAGGTAGAGGAGGACAGTCCTCAGTTTTTGGAGAGAAGAGAGGGATTAAAATATAAATATATGCATTTATTTATTAGGGCCCGAGCACACTGGCGGTGCGAGGCCCTATTGTATTTCGAAGGATTATTCTCCTTCTTCTCCTTCTTCCAAAACAAATGCCTTTTTGGCGGCCTAAACATCGATGAAAACGGATGAAACTTTGCAGATACGTCAGTCCCGGTGAAAAATTTGATAATTCATGGGTGACGGAAATGGGCGTGGCAAAACGGCTCAAGAGCGCCCCCTGGAAAATTTAAAATGGCGAGCCCCACCTTCCAGTTTGATGTAGGCGAACGAAATTCGGTGGGCATATGTAGTTCATCGAGACACACTAAAATGTCTCTTAGAGCTATACCCAACATGCAACAGGAAGTCCGCAATTTTGCTCTTAATGTGCCATTTTCCCCTTGTTTTTACCATTTCCATGCCTCGTACTTTAACGAACTCCTCCTACAGATTTCATCCGATCAACTTCCTATTCGGTCAGCTTAATCTTAAGACCTTTGTGATCAAAAGTTATCAAAAAAATTGAGTTTTCACCAAACACCCTTGCCGTGGCGCCCCGCCAAAGTTTGACATTTCGCCATAAAACACGAAGTCCTCATAACTCCTCCATACATTATCCAATTTGTCCGATATGTCTCACGCTTCATGTCAGTTCTGTCCTGAACACATCTATATGTCAGCATATGTCATACCTATAGCGCCACCTATTGGTGAAACAGTACGTCCTCATAACTCCTCCATACATTATCCGATTTGTCCGATATGTCTCACGCTTCATGACAGTTCTGTCCTGAACACATCTATGTGTCAGTATTGCGTCATACTTATAGCGCCACCTATTGGTGAAACAGGAAGTCCTCATAACTCCTCCATACATTATCCGATTTGTCCGATATATCTCACGCTTCATGACGGTTCTGTCCTGAACACAACTATGTGTCAGTATTGCGTCATACTTATAGCGCCACCTATTGGTAAAACAGGAAGTCCTCATAACTCCTCCATACATTATCCGATTTGTCCGATATATCTCACGCTTCATGACGGTTCTGTCCTGAACACATCTATGTGTCAGTATTGCGTCATACTTATAGCGCCACCTATTGGTGAAACAGGAAGTCCTCATAACTCCTCCATACATTATCCGATTTGTCCGATTTATCTCACGCTTCATGACGGTTCTGTCCTGAACACATCTATGTGTCAGTATTGCGTCATACTTATAGCGCCACCTATTGGTGAAACAGGAAGTCCTCATAACTCCTCCATACATTATCCAATTTGTCCGATATATCTCACGCTTCATGACGGTTCTGTCCTGAACACATCTATGTGTCAGTATTGCGTCATACTTATAGCGCCACCTATTGGTGAAACAGGAAGTCCTCATAACTCCTCCATACATTATCCAATTCGTCCGATATATCTCACGCTTCATGAAGGTTCTGTCCTGAACACATCTATGTGTCAGTATTGCGTCATACTTATAGCGCCACCTATTGGTAAAACAGGAAGTCCTCATAACTCCTCCATACATTATCCGATTTGTCCGATATATCTCACGCTTCATGAGGGTTCTGTCCTGAACACATCTATGTGTCAGTATTGCGTCATACTTATAGCGCCACCTATTGGTGAAACAGGAAGTCCTCATAACTCCTCCATACATTATCCGATTTGTCCGATATATCTCACGCTTCATGACGGTTCTGTCCTGAACACATCTATGTGTCAGTATTGCGTCATACGTATAGCGCCACCTATTGGTGAAACAGGAAGTCCTCATAACTCCTGCATACATCATCCGATTTGCACCAAATTGCTGACGCTTCATGAAGGTGGCCTTCTGAACCCATCTATGTGTCGGTATTGAGTCACACTTACAGCGCCACCTACTGGTGAAACAGGAAGTCCTCATAACTCCTACATACGTTATCCGATTTACTCAACATTTCTCACGCTTCATCAAGGTACCGTCCTGAACACATCTATGCTTCGGTATTGAGTCACGCTTAGAGCGCCACCTACTGGTGACAGAAAGTTTCTCTCAGTACTGCACACCGAAATAGCACACCCTTTAACGGCGCCACACCCCGACACGCATGGGGTGCGAGGGCCCGCTCACTGCTGCTCGCAGCCCTAGTTTATAATTAATATTTAATATTATCTCAGTTTTGTTCATACATCAGGTTTTCCCTATGGATAAAAACCCATTATTGAAATTCTAAAGCTCCAACAGTCTATAACATGCAGCTGGAGGACCCATAGATATCTATCTATCTATCTATCTATCTATCTATCTATCTATCTATCTATCTATCAATCTATCATGCTAATTTGTGATTGGCCAAAACGCAGAAAAATTACTGCAAGGGAGGACAGTACTCTGAACAGGATTTAATGATTTACATTTTGTTAGTCCAATCACATTCCAGATTTAATACAGTGAAGGCCGATTGAGTCGGCTTTGATGTCTGTGTTTCTTCCCTGTGCCATTGGATACTTTTTGTGTTCATAGCTCCATACTATAATACATCCGAAAGTATTATGGGACATATTATACATCAAACTGTTTGTCTATTTGTCTTGATTCTAGCCATCTAAATATCTAAGCTGACATAAATACTTTTTGAGCTAGAGCCGTCTGAACACGACAGTTCCACTGGCTGGCTATAGCCGGTAACGTTAGCTACGAGGTGCACGTCAGGCTATGGCATAGGCAGGCGCGCAGATTGGCTGGAGGAGCAAACTGTCGGCAACTCGTCCAAAACATTTCTAGAGACTGGGTCGCAACACTGGATCGGAGAAATGCACTGAACAGCCTGGCTCCTGCTTGCGTGAGAATTGATCGCTTTGCGGTGCTTATTCCTCATCCAGTGATGGATGTGTGCATGGAAAATTTTCAACTGAATGTTCATTTGTTCTGATAATTGTAGGCTATAGCAACATAAGAGTGGCAGCTTTGACAGCAACCCAAATGAGCTAATCCCATAGCTGTACCACTGGCGCCGGAACAAGGGGGACACTAGGACCTTGTGTCCCCCCACTTTCAATGAAAAAGTGCCCCCGGACTTTTCAATGAAATATTTATATTGGGAGGGAGAGTGAAAACATGCGCCCCTAGCGGATTTGTTCCTATCAGAGAGGAGTTTCAATGTAAACTCCCATAGACTGGATTTCTTCCTATTCTAATAATAACTACGAAGCCATTTCGGTGAAGTTATCAAAACAAAAAATTATGAGTATCTTTACAGTAATAACCTACTAACTGTGAGAATTTCAAACAGTATTTCGCCTTCTTTCAAATGTTTTAAATTGCTCCATTCGTTTCATAAATGGACTACAAAGCCGGCTGTGCTTATGTAGCCTATGTCACTCATGAGAAAAATGCTGTGCTTTGCGCCAGATTGCTCCCATCGGTATGAGACGAATGGTTCCAAATTCTACCAATTTACAAGATATCCCAAAGAGCTGGAAAGATAAATAGTATAATAATAAATAGTTTTAAACTCTGTGATAGTTTCTTTTCTTTGGGCACCCTGCTGGGAAAAAAACAGCTTAGGCTGGTCAAGCTGGTCAACCTCAGGCTGGTCTTAGCTGGTCAGCATGGTCTTAGCTGGTCAGTATGGTCTGATCAAGTTGGTCTTAGCTGGTTAGGATGGTATTAGCTGGTCAGACTGGTCTTAGCTGGTCTGATCCGCAGTTGCGCCTGGCTATTCTTACTGGTCCGTAAACCTAACCTTAACCCCTAACCGTAATAGGCTCACTTATGATGCTAACTCACCAAAACATGATATGACCGGTCCTTCATGCTAGCCCTGACAACACCTAACAGCTCCCCCTGCAAATAGCGACATTTTTCTACATGGCCAGATCTAAAATGATTGTCAGCACGTGGGATGCACTTCTTGTTATTTCTGAAGTATTCTGCCAGCCATGCAATGCATATCGGCATTTTCGTAGGTGTACTGATTTGTAATTTGGTTGTATTGTGTTAGATGTTAGCTGGCAGAGTCAGCAAGCTCACAGAGGCGCACAAAACGACGTCATGCATGCCATATGTAGTTCTTTACCACCTCGTTACAAAAAATAGATACATCATTCGGATTGTGATTGAAAATTAACTATGATCACCAGAATCAATGAAGTTTGTCTCCAAGTATATCATCATATTTATTTTTGAAAGTAAAAAGAATTACAAGCCTGAAAAACAGAGATACAATGACCCATAGTTGTTACTTCCGCCCCAATCTGTCCATTCTCTGTGTATTTATATTAAAGTCGGATATCCTAGAATGAAAATTACAAATGATAATAGTGAAAGACGTGTGCAAGTTGTGTGTCATAAAACATGGAATCTCTACCTCTATTTATTTCAGAGTAAATGGGATCAAACAAAAAAGTGTTACTTTCGTCCGGCTCTCCCCTACTCCCACCGGTTGATCTTTTACCAAGAAATAGAAAACAGCCGTAGTATGATATTGTATTATTTTGGTTTACAGCCCGAAGAAGAAGAACAAAATTGACAACAAGCCCATCTGTCAAATGTGCTATGAGACATTGTGGCCAAATGTTTTTGCATATTTGTAGTATTTTCGATTCACTGGGAACCGGTTCTCAACAAAAAACGTTTTTCGATGCGCATCCCTAGTCAGGAGGGGGGGAGTTGTACTTTAGATGAAAGCAAGTGTAGGAACACTCCTTATTATCATCACCTCACTATGTTCCACCACCTTGGGAACAGGAGGAACACATTTATTTACATCTGAGGTGTTAGTCTGTTTTTTGTTGTTGTGTTTTTTGTGTTCTTTGTACTGGAATGGTGATTTAACACACATGCTTGGTATTTGCACTGTACCAATGCAGCTGTGTCAGATTTGATTTGGGATATTGATCTTCTATTTTACATGTGTCTGTCAGTGCACTTTTACATCATTCATCCATATATTTATACACAATATTTTAATGCTGTAGACGGGCTGTATTACTTAAGAATCTTCATCAATTCCTTCTTTTTCCACTGAGGCAATTTCAATAAATTATGTTTATGTTTCCTACTTAATATGGACATTTTTCCGGTAAAGGGCTAAGGTCGTATAAAATAATCTTGGCTGAGCAATTTATAGTGTTGACCTGGACAGTTTTAGTCAATCTCACCCTGAGGCATATCAGACCTTCGACTGTAATGACCCGATGCACATAGGTTCACCTCCCCCCCCCACACACACATACTGTACATACACACACGTGCGCACACACACGCACACACACACACACACACACACTGCACTTACATTCGCACCTCCTCATCTCCACCCTGGCCCTAAGTGGTTCATCAGCACTGATATTCCCTGTAGTACCATGTGTTAATTACCTCACACTAATCGATAGGCCTCTAAATGATGGCTCTGCTGTGTGTAACAGGGGCTGTCCTTAGGCCTGACGGTCATTACGCTGCAGTGATGGATAGGAGAAGTGTTTTAGCCTTCATATTTTTCTTCTTTTATTTTTTATTTTTTTTACAGCATTTGAGGCTCAGCCTCTTTTACAACTGACAGCTTAGCTGACCCAGCAATGGTTCATCCTAAGAGGGATATTGTGTGTGTGTGTGTGTGTGTGTGTGTGTGTGTGTGTGTGTGTGTGTGTGTGTGTGTTATGATGTATTCCCTATGGTGAGCTGTGAGAGCTGTGAGCAGTCTGGCCTGTAATTGTTGCACAGGGGGGGGGGGGGGTTCCGGGGGTTATTAAAGTCACTGATTATTACAGAGCGACAGATCCTCTGGTAACACCCTACACCAACCATGTGACATGTGACTTAGAGCAGCACAACAACGTCCTACCAGAGTTTCTATTTTTCCTCAGCCACTATTGGGTTGCTTGTACATTGATTATTAACAAGCACATTTTTAATGAAGATTGGAAAGTCACTAACTCTGCACTGTGGCTGATATGGGTGACGGAGAGCGTGAGTGTGGAAAAGGAGGACAAGAAGATGGAGGTAGGAGAATGAGTTGTGTGTGTGTCTGTGTGTTTGGGGTTCTGTTGAAGAAACAACGCTAAGAAGAGTTTTCTAATTTTGTGGATGAAAAGCATCATTTAACTTAAAACAGCTTTGCGCGGCACTCTCCCATATTGTAATTAGAATCGTTGCTTTGATTAACGTAGCGATTTAAGAGCCACAGCCCCGCGATTCCCCATTATAAGCAACATTCACAACAACCAACAAACTAAATCTAATCATATTAGCGGAGCTCATTAAAAGTGACTACATTTTCAAGGCTACATTTTCATTTCTCAACACTCTACCGTCGATTTTGGTTGAGTGGGCTTCAAACCCTGGTGTAAACGTGGTACCCACATACCCCTTCGCCTTGTTTCTCTCCCTCTCTCTCTCTCTCTCTCTCGTGTTTGTTGGAGAAAGCGGGACAGAGGAGTGATATGATAAATTATTGTGGTTTTATTAGGATGGTGGGGGGGAGGGGTTCTCTGTTTCTGTTCTGCTCTGAAACTTTTCATTATGATTGAGATAGCTGTGACAAAACAAGGAGGAGAGACCGGGAAGGAACCCGAGAAAGAGGAAAGATACTGGTAGCTACAGAAAAAAGGGACAAAGTGAATAAACTGTGAAAGTTACGATAGGTTTGGGTTGAATGTTTTGTTAGGAGGTGTGTGCGTGTGCGTGTGTGTGTGTGTGTGTGTGTATGTGTGTATGAGTGTGTGTACGCTAATGACCTTTTGGAACTCTTCCACCCACTGTCCCTCCTGGCACCTAACCCTCTGACATTCATAGCCACCTGTCACCTCACCGGAGTGAAAACCTTTGTGTGTGGTTCCTCATGGGACATAGTGTAGTGTGGCGTCAATCACCGAAACTACTCCCCACCCCCCGGAGCACTTTATTTCCAGTGGCCCCACACTTCTTTTCCCCTCTTGACAGAAATACTGATTGCACACCTGGGTGTTGTTCAGATTTTAGTAGTGTTCAAGGTGCTTTCTCAGGTCGGTGGTGTGTGTGTCTGTGTTCACATACTCTGTGTGCATGTGTGTTGTATGTTCTCTGTCCTGGCACATCTCTCAATGTCTGAGAGACGTGTGTATCTTAAGGTTTTTCCATTTGTGTCTCTCTGCCGATGATTGCTGCTCCGCGGCACGCATTAGTGTGAAAACTCTTCTCATTTCTCAAGGCCTAACATATTCTCTTCCTCTCCAATGCACGTATGGATGTGAACAACAGGAACATACTGTACCTTGCAGGGCATGAAAACGTTACAAAATCATCCAGAATAACTTCTCATACACACTTAATAGAATCACACTCAGGTGTTCTATTGTGTGAAGCTACGGTATGGTATCTTATCACTGAATGTACAGTATACATATCTGCTATTTTGTGTTGAGCGGGTTTTGTATTCAGAGGAGGTGAACATCCTGGGTTGTTGGAGGATAAAAGTCATTTTCTCTCCAGAAACTGAGGAGAGCCATCTCATCATTCAAGTTGTAGTTTAGATTAAATCCTCTTCCACTGTGTGTGTGTGTGTGTGTGTGTGTGTGTTTCTCAATGCGTGTGTGTGTGTGTGTATCTGTATGCATGTGTGTGTGTGTGTGTTTGTGTGTGTGTGTGTGTGTGTGTACATGCATTTTTACGTATGTGAGTGTTCTTTAGCAGTGGTAAAAGGCTGTGAACCAGCTATGGGCTTTGGTGTTGGTGGCTGAGATAGGGTTTTCTACCTGGTTCAAGCCGGTGTGGTTAAGAGTCTGCTTGATTTGGTCTGCTCCATTCACTGAGTCTTTCTCTCTCTCTCTCTCTCTCTCTCTCTCTCTCTCTCTCTCTCTCTCTATATATATATATATATATATATATATATATATATATATATATATATATATATATATTTCAATTCAATATGCTTTATTGGCATGAATGTCAGGTGAACAATATGGCCATAGCGTCAAAATTACAATTCAATAATAACACAAGAAAACAAATTAAGTATACAATTAAGTTAACTAACAGATAGATAGAAAAATAGGTCATAAAATAGGTCAATAAAGAGACAATTAAAAAATATATATTCATACAAAATCAAATGTATGAAATGTCACATGTAAAACAAATAATTAAATAAATTATTAAATGAATAAAATTAATTAATTAATTAACACACAAACACACATAAAGGATCCACATGCAGTAGGTGAGTAAATGAGAAGGCAGAGCGTGAGTTGAGGGGAGATTAACTACAGCTGTTATGTGTTGTTGTGCTGGTTTTCTCTTAGGCTGTGACATGCACTCACATATCTTGCAGCTTCTATAGCACTGACACTATGTTCTCCAAGTATGTGTTGCATTTTAGTCTGGACAGAGATGGACAGAGAGACAGACACATTTTTGAGATTACATTTCCTTTTTGTAAAGAACTTTGTTCTTATTTCCTCATATGTTCCACATTGTACAGTAGAAGGAAATGTTGTTCTGTCTCCAGCTCTATCTGTGGACAGCTGACACAGCGTGTCTTCTCTAGGTAGCCAGGTCTGCCTGTGTCAGACAGTCTCTATGGCCAATTTGTGAGTCTGTACACTCACAAACACTGAGGGGCGAATTCACTAAAGCAAATTGCGCCCGCTAATTGCACCATTATATTGCGCGTCAGTTGCGCCCGCTATGTGCTCCGTTTTAAAAACCTATTCACTAAAGACATTGCGCTAATAATATCCCAGCGCAAACACGCCCATTCGATGTTTGCGGCTGAGTGCAATTTGCTGCTGATATAGGAAATGATTATAAATACAGCACATGCAGCGCTAACAACTCGTATGCATATCATTGGACGATGGCAGACAGAAAGAGAAAAATACGATTCTCAGACCGTGAACTTGAAGGCCTCACGGACGAGGTTCAAAAGCATGCCTCACAGCTTTCCACCAAAAATATGACGGCTACAGCCAAAAATCAGATTTGGGGTTTAATTTCACAAGCAGTCAGTGCCATTTGTGTGTGTAAACGCGGAAGACTGCAAACGGAGGTGGAATGATTTGAAAAGACGAACAAAGGAAAAATTGTCATTTTATGTTATGCAAGTTGCAGCACGATGATCTGGCATACTTTTGGGGGAGTGTATAACATTGCCCCACCGGTACGATCTAGGCATCTAAACGACTTTTCAGGATTCCAAATGTGCACTCAATCACACCGCGCGTCCTGATGTGAGC
The DNA here is from genome assembly GCF_949987555.1 of Borostomias antarcticus. Taxonomy (NCBI): domain Eukaryota; kingdom Metazoa; phylum Chordata; class Actinopteri; order Stomiiformes; family Stomiidae; genus Borostomias; species Borostomias antarcticus. The sequence goes on along the minus strand of NC_140234.1, from coordinate 48,765,891 downwards.
CCAGTTGTACGCCGCCTCTCCAACGTTGGAAGGATTACGCACGGGAGTCATCATCCATGGCTGAAGATGATACCTGCCGTCACCTATGATACAAAAGCAAAATATTTTCAAGACCATTTAAATAAAAAAAATATTGTGTAGGCTATGTTTTTATTTATTTATACCTATATCGGCCCCCTGCCGTTCAATGAACAGCTATAGGGAATGCGCAGTTTCGCGTATAGACTATTATACGCACAGTTTCGTGCTATGTAGGCTATTATAAATGAGTATTATTCATTGGGGAAGCTTGGACTCGCTGGGGACGGGTGGAGAGACGTATAGTCAACTGAGCCTCCCCAGACGCGACTTCATCCTCCAGTTGGCTGAAGAGCTGCGCGCTCTGGTGTCCAAACAGCTACCGCTGTGGTTCTAGTGTTAAATCAAAAAGTGACCTTCTTCTAAATATTTTCTCACGAACAACATGCCTGGCATTGCGATGCCGAATTCGCCTCGCAACAATCACTGCTGCCATGATCAGTGGAAAGGCTGGCCATGACACCCCTTGCGCTTAAATACCACCACGTTTCTGAAAACGGTATTAATTTCACTTTAACTGCGTGAGGCAATTTGCGCCGATCTTTGTGAATTGGGCGGGTTTTGCAATAATGTTCATTTGCATAGAAAGGGGAACATTCTCCGCCCATATTACCTAATTTAAATATGAGCTAATAACACCGGCGCAGAGAAACGCAATGACGAACGCAACGCAGTTAACACCTTATTTCACCCTTTGCGAGGGCTTTGTGAATAGCAAACATAATTTTTGACTTATTTGCACAGGCTTTGCGTCAGGAAAAGCTGCGCAATCCTTTAGTGAATTCGCCCCTGAGTCTGTACATAGTCAATGTCTTTCTCAGTTTTGGATCAGTGACAGTGGTTAGATAATCTGCCATTGTCTACTCTCGATTCAGGGTCAAATAGCTTTTTAATGTACTTTGAATTTTTGTGGCATTGTTCCAATAGTTAATAAAGTTTGATTCTTGTCTGGTGCTAAATTGGTAGGGCCAGATTGTCTCAGGGCTGTGCTGAGGCAGGGAAGGGTTAGTGGAGGTCAGTCTCAGGACCAGCTGGCTGAGGGGACTCATCTCTATATTCTCCTCTTGGCTTTGTAAGGCTTGTTGATGGTAGGAGGAGGGGTCAGTTTTGAGATGAATATATATTTCCTCTCTCTCTCTCTCCCCCTCCCTCTCTTTTTCTGCTCTTGTAAATTGCTTGCCAGATTCTCCTTATACGGTATGCACTCCCAAGTACCCAAGTCATGATTGTGACAAATTACTCAAATGAATGATTTTCAATGCAAATGTAGCCATGATTTTAATCACATAGTAATTGACTGGTGGTTCATTTTATATTGATGAACTAATTGCCGCCGCTGCCTATGCCCAGAACAATGGCTTTTATTTAGAGACTGCTAATCAAAGGCATATTGATTTGTCGAGGGGTGAGGGAACTAATGGGGATCCCATTGGATGCATTTGGGGAAATAATTTGTGGGGGTACTTGAGCCAGCATGTGATCAGCGATATCAGATGTTTGGCCTCTGACGTCCATGTGTGTGAACCGAGGTGTGTTCCCATAAGGCAGCAGGAGGAGATCAAATCACAGAGAATCCAATGAAATGAAATGAAGTTAGGGAAGGTCAGTCCTGGCGCTTTGCTTCCCACTCTCCTTTAATGCAATAAAAACAGCCCAGAGAGGTAGTAGGATTAGACTGTAATTTGACCAACTGCCTCGCTCTGTCCCTCTCTTTCGCTATCTGTCTCTCTGTCTCTCTCTCTTTCTTTAAGGAGATGCAGATCCATCTCTCTTCTCTTTCACTCCTCTCCAGTCCCCTCTTTCATAGCCTCATTTAAGAGTTCTCAGTCAATATTCCTGCGCAAAGGTGACCTATTCCTCCATCTTCATATCATCCCTCCGTCTTCACACCATCCCTCAGTCTTATATCATCCCTCCCTCCTATGCCCATCTTTCTGTAATCTCTCTCTATGGTGAGCACTTCACCAGCCCCCGCAGAGCGATGACAACCCCTCGTTCCTGTCTTCTATCTGGAAGGCCCTCCTCCTCCACCCTGGTTTACCGTACTGGTGTTACAGTGGCGTCTGGTGGGACCTAGAACCGGGTAAGCCAGGACCAACGAAGCATGCACGCGCAGCGCGCACAATTTTTTTGGGGGGTGCGCTTTCAAAGCATGCCCTGATGGGAGGTTTCACAGCACCAGAAGGGCGCTGAGCATTGGCATTTTTATGTAAAAACATACAGGAAAACTACAGTAGCCTAGGCTACTGATGTTTTTTTAACACATCAACAAAGGCCAATAATTTGAGAGCGAGCGAATAAGAGGGCAATATTTAGGCCGAAACAACCAAGCATTTAGGGACACACTAAAAAAACTACAGAGCCATTATATGACACCAATGGCCAAGCACCACGAAGAGGAATGACAGGACGATAACATATACCCCCTTAGGGCACAGCACTCAATAGCCTACTCCCCTACTTCACTAATCATTGTTTAGGCTACTAGGCTATTAGGCCTATTAGCCCACCGCTCCAGGAAGCAAAGTTCACGCTCTCGAGTGCTGATTAAATCTAGGCAAAGCAAAACGCACAGCCATAACAACTGGTAATTAATCACAAAAGACCAACCTTATATTGTAACCAGAGCTGAAAATTAACACCTGCCACCGGCCAAATGCAGGTAAAATTTCCAATTGGTGACTAGATTTTGGAAGGCTATCTGAAAAAAATATATACTTGGCCGGTACATTTTTTCATCTACAGTCCCCTTGGCAGGTGACTCACCGTGAGCCAAAAAATTAATTTTCACCCCTGATTGTAACCCAAACTCATTTAATCCACTTCATTTTGGAATCAACTTTCAACAAATACTCAATATCTCTGTTTTCCATGTTCATTGATGCTGCCAGTAGCTAGATAGCTAAAGTGGGTAACGTGATTGACAGGCGATGTGAATGACAAGACAGTCATGACAAGTTGTGATTGGATAAACTGTCCCAATGTTAAAATGTCAATGATAATTACAATGTACAGTAAGCACTTCAAGAACTGGCTTACCCTACGCCCACTTTAAAGCATTTTGACAAATGACAGAATAGGTTACATATCGACTGATGACGAGATTTTTCGCGGTTTTGTATGAAAATGAAGCGATATGGCAGAATGCAAGACGCATTTAAGTCAAAAAGTCTGAAAGTCGATTTTAATGAAAAAAAAATCATGTTTTATTCAGATTTGTATGGGTACGCCAGGCTTACCCTGGCATATAGGAGCAATCACCACTGCCTGGAGCTCAACACTTTAAAGACAGTGGAGATGGTTGTAGACTTCAGGAAGCTTTATTACTAGGGAATTGCTCGGTAATTTTGACCCCCTAAAATAATGTGTTACCTTCATATCCATATATAGTATTTACATAATCCATCCAGACCTTTATCTATCCCATCCTATCTTAATGTTATACTATATAGAAAGGGTACTTATTGTGTAATTTGTGTAACTTGGTAAATCTGTAATTTTTGTTATTTTTTCTCATTTGTAACTTGTACATTTGTAATTTGGAAGTTGAGTATTAGAGTTTATCTGTAGCATAATCTTGGAGCCGGCAGCAACATTTTACTGTAACTGTACATTGTACATTGCATGTGACAAATGAAAAGAATCTTGAAACTTGAATCTTAATAATACTGTGATCAGATGGGCGGGTAGGCTTCTGCAAGCACTACTACTATCCAATTACATTGCATCAACACCAGGCTACCAGAAATAGACAATCATTAGAATAGAGAGAATCAAGAGCTTTTTACACAGTAAGTGTTGTCATCGTATTGTAGTGGGTACAGTAGGTCCGAAAGACCACATGGACACATCAATTGAAGAGCTACCAGCTTAATTGGCAGAGCAGAGGCATTAAGTTGCTAGAGAAATGACACAGACAGGCCACCTTTGGGCATGACAAACAGCCTGATGGTTTATTTAATTGTATATGAACTTTATTTATGCAGGGGGTCCCATTGAGAAAAATATATCTTTTACAAGGGAGCCCCACATACAAACACAATACGTACAATAAAATAATAAAATAATAGATACAAAAACACAATAAATATAAAATACAGATATTTTATAGACATATGACCTAGCCATACACTATCACTAGTCTACTATTATCTACATATCCAGCATTATCAAACCTAAACCAGAGCCACCTTATCTATCCTGTGAAGTACAACGACTGTAACTTATAACAAGCTAGGAAACATCTACATGTCTAAACTCAATGGCCCAAATCCACAAAGAATGGATTGCTCCCGCTAATAGCTCGATATTTTGCACAGCAATTGCAACAGCAATCTGCTCCAGTTTAGCACGATATCCACAAAAGATTTTGCTCTAATGATATGCCCGAGCAAACACGCCCACAAACTTATCAACTGTGTGCAATTTGCACCTATGATTGCAATTAGCCATCGGTGCAGTTTGCAATACTTTTCTCCCTTTGCGTGTGCTTTGTGGATTGGATGCAATTTCTTTATCTCATTTGCATGGGTTGTGCCGCTGCAAAAGCCACGCAATCCTTTTGTGGATATGGCCCAATGGATTTGGAAGGTTGACGGGCCCCTGAGTAGAATTGACTATACTTTTACTGTGACGTATAACCTATTTTTTGTGTAAAAAGCAAACTGTATAGGCAATGGGAACAAGGATTCATCTCTCTGTGGATTTTAAAAGTCGAAGTGTTCCTGAGTAGAAAAGACTATAGTTTTACTGAAACACACAGTATAGTCAGTGTTCAAAGCAAAATGACTTGGCATCTTGGCAATGGAAAAACCCCACTTCTAATGCATACCTCTAGGTAATCTAACCATCTCGTGTGGAAGATGACATACATTGCCGGCCAGACAAACCGACACAGAAACACACACACACATGCACACACGCATAAGTAAGTAAGTAAGTAAGTAAGTAAAATTTGATTTGTATAGCGCTCTTCACAGCACGGATGCACAGAGTGCTGCACAGAGATTAAAAAGGCAGATTAAAAACAATATAAGAAAGCAAAGTAAACGTGCAATGACATACAAAGTGTGATGCAATACAGAGTGCAGTGCAGTAAGAGATTAATACACAGGTAAAGAGAACCACAACAACATAGAAACGACAGACAATACCAAACTCAGCAATCAGAGCTACTAGCAGCCAAAAGCCTGTCTGAACACGTGCGTTTTCAACAGTTTTTTAAAAGTATTTTCTGAGGCAGAGGCTCTCAAGTCTTGGGGGAGTGCGTTCCAGAGCCTTGGGGCCCCCGCCCCAAAAGCCCGGTAACCCTTAGTTTTAAGCCTGGTCCGAGGCACCGCCAGGAGTCCCTGGTCGGATGACCTCAGCGACCAGCTGGTTGTGTGAGCGTGGATGAGGTCACAGATGTAGGTGGGGGCGCGGCCACGGAGGGCTCTGAAGGTGAGCACCAGGACCTTGAAGTTGATCCTATAGTGCACTGGGAGCCAGTGCAGGGCAGCCAGGATGGGGGTGATGTGACAGGATTTCTTGGATCTGGTGAGGAGCCGCGCCGCAGCGTTTTGGACCAGTTGCAGCTGGTCCACAGATGATTTGTTTAAACAGGTGAAGAATGAATTGCAATAATCAAGTCTTGATTATATAAAAGCATGTACAGACATTTCTAGCTCTGCATGGGAGACAATGGACCTGAGTTTTGCAATGTTCCTTAGGTGAAAGAAGCAGGTGCGGGTCAGAGTTCTCACATGTTTGTCCAGGTGCATAGACTGGTCAAAATACACACCAAGATTTCTAAGGTGGGGGCGGAGGTTCTCTTTCAAGGAGCCCATGTGGCTAACAACCCTAGCGGTGATGCTGTCTGCAGAAACAACCAGGACTTCAGACTTCAGAATACAGTACACACACACAAAAAGCCACCCTTGCTAATTAATTGCGGACATCAATGAAGCATGTGTTCTAGTAGAACTATCTTGCAAACAAAGCTTGCACATCAGAGGAACACCTACAGAACACCCTACCTCTGGACATGACCAAACTGTTGATGGTTGGACACTATATGCAGAAACCAAACATGATCACTAGTCTACTCTAATGTATCCAATATTACAAAAATAAAAATGAAATGAAAACTACACCCAACTAATCTATGCTGTGAAATACAAGGACTTTAACTATAATAGTAATAGGTAATTGCAGGCTTCCCACAACGGGCTGCCTTCCTTAGGTGCATTTGTGGGTAAAGAGGGGGGCTGTAGAGTTGCTGTGTGCACATCTGGCTTTAAGCGAGGTGCAGCCTAAATAATATTTTGAATCTTAGAGGAAACGCACAGTAGGCCTACTTTATTCCACAATGAGCAATGTTTCGACCCAGCAGGATCTTGAAATGGCTTCCTGCACTGCTGGGTCAAAATATTGCTCACTGTTGCTCACCAAGTGGGGGACCATTTAGTGCAGACTGAAATACATTGCTTTGTATGATTTCTCAGTGCAGTTATGTAGCACAATGCACAGCATGAAGACTCCAAGCAACCTCATGGGAAAAAGGTCCTAACTAGCGGAACAAAGGGGACTGTGGGTCATTTTCACAGCCTGTGGGCCTTTCACACAAAATCAATGCCTCCGTTTAGCCTCCATTTTCCTGTGCCCTGAATGTGTAGCTAGCCTTGAAGCAACATTGGTGTGTTGACAGCACAATAAGCTATCTGATATGTGTACATAACCTCTGTGGTAGTTTGATAGCATGGCCTCTTCATTTAACGACTACATGCCCTTTGATTTCACCTTCACAATTCGATATCAGTCATCAATAAGCATGATCCTGTGTTATTATTGAACTGTACTGAGAAGATGCTTTTCAAAGCGTTTTCGTAAGCTCAGTGTATTCTGACTTTGACATCAGAAGAGGGTTACATGCATATTATTACATTGTGTACTTGCAAGTGATGTATGTCATTCACACAAAATATTATTAGGATGGTCTGTACATAATTATGTTACTGATCAAGTGCTCCCCCAAAAATCAAAACGCATATATATGGTTCTTCGTCTATATGCCTCATTTGCTACATCAAAGTTTCTGCTCTGAGCTATGGCTGTCCATCCGCAATTTCAAAAGCCCCAATCACTGGCACATCCCTGCCAGTCAGCTAATTAGCTTCAGCACTTTTACAACCCCTACATTATCTTTAGTGCAGTCCCTCAGTACGCCACATTAACTACAGAATAGATGCTGTCAGCTTCTCTGGAAGCAGCCATACTTAAAGCCCGGCCACTGGGCCCTGCACAGCTCAATGTAGCTGGAGACCGACAATCGGAGAAAGGCGTCAACTGAAGGGCACTTGAGTGCTTATGCTGGCCTTTTGTTAAGACTGGGCTGTAGGCTGTACAATAGTCGAGGCTGTAATATCCTGGAGACACCAGTGTGTGATGAATACTCTTGTCCGATGTCAGCTGGTGCCAGACCTATATTAAGGACTGCTCTGTTAGTCATGTTTCTGTTACTGAATATGACTATTAAATATAATTTAATGTAATTTATTGCTTTATAAATGTTCTTAGCCGGTAGACAAACATACTCCAGGAGCTTGCTCGATCGCCTTGTTGAGAGGGGTCAGGGAATAATTTTTTACAGCTCACTTATCTGGCCCCCGGGTGATACTGTTTTTTTGCTTCCCTCTGGAATATGTAGGGGTGGGTCGTATGCCCGCCTCCCTTGTTCTCTGTAAAGCGCATTGTGTTGCCTCTGGGTATGAAATGCGCTATACAAATGAAGCTTTTATTGATTGATTGATTGATTGATTGATTGATTGATTGATTGACTAAACACAGATGTTTTCATTTCTATTGATAAAAGGGTGAAAAATAACTACATAATAAACTTACGACTTATGAAACGATCACAGTCATAAAACATTTGACACAGAGCTCTCCCTAGCCCCATGAAACCCCAGTTAGAACAGCACTAGCCTGCGAATACAAAGGCAGTTGGAAGACTCTAGCATGATGTTACCACAACAGATCAATAAATACACAAAAAAGAAATGCCAGATGTATTCTGCATCTGAATATTTCTAGCTACGAGCAAGTCATGTTGATAACCAAAGCACTTTGAAACACGTCTTTCAGTGGATGATGGAGGTGCACTTTGAAAGATAAGATGGTAGCGGTGAGAGAAATCCTGGGAGCAGTGGCGGGGTGATCGTAAATGTCAATCCAATAAATGTCATATTCCTCTGTAGCTATCGTGGAGACATTCTGGATTCAGATTCCTCACCCCCAGCACCCACGTCAAAGTCTGCCCCATCAAAACAACTCCTTGATGTGTGTGTGTGCGTGAGTGCGTGTGTGTGTGTGTGTGTGCATGAGTGCATGTGTGTGTGTGACTGTGTGTGTGTGTATTTGTGTCTGTGTGTGAGAGCATGAGTAGGTGTGCAGGCTTTTCCCAGAACACACACAGACTGATGCAGCGTGGGATAAAAAAAAAAAAAAAAAAGATCTGTGCAGCCGGTGTCACGGAGATGACACCGGCACAAATGTCGTCATCTTGTAAATGTCAGCGTGTCACTAAGGACTGACACCGGTGATCCGGGGGGGCTCAGGGGGGCTGTCTCATCATCCAGGCAGGGAGACGTGACAAGGACAAGCTCCGTATAAAGGAGCCTAATCTTCTCTCTCTCAGACAGAGCTGGATAGGAGCGGATGGGTGGGCGGGGAGGGGGGATGGAAAATGAATGGCGTTTCAGAGGGAATCAGTGATATATTAGTAGCGCTAGTCAAAGGGTGTCACATTTCAGCCACACAGATTTTTACATGTGTGTTGAGTGGACGTGTGTCAGGGTATGTGTGTGTGTGTGTGTGTGTGTGTGCGTGTGTGCGTGTATGTGTGTGTGTATATGTGTGCCTGGAGGCAAATAGACATATGCAAGTACCAAGGCTGAGGAACACAGTCATGCAGGGGCACACACACACACACATACATGTACAATACTCTTGGGGTGACATGGGTCAGTTGTTGCTTATGGTGCGTTCGTTTGTGGTCGGAGGTGGCAAGTCGCAAGTGGCAAAATACCTACCTCCGACCTGTGTGCATTCGAGCTATATACCATTATATCACAGTTACCTAGTTATATCTATATACCATTATATCACAGTTACCTAGTTATATCTATATACCATTATATCACAGTTACCTAGTTATATCTATATACCATTATATCACAGTTACCTAGTTATATCTAGTGCATTCGAGCAACTGGGGGCTGAGAAACATATCCGAATTTGCGACGAGGAAGTGCGAGTTCATGCGGTGTTTTATTTAATAATTCCTAGTAGCAAGTCGCAATTTGCCACCTCCCAGTTATAAACGAACGCACCATTAGCCATCGATAATGCAAAGCATTCTGGGTATATATGTGTGCTCCTATTACAAACCAATACTTATTTAAACAGACAATAGACTGGCAGCACATGATACTGTAACTGACCAAGAGAGACACAAAGAAAACAATACCGTTCAGAATCAGAATCAGAAATTGCTTTATTGCAATGTAGGTTTTCAGAATACTAAGAATTTGCCTCGGGCAATGGTGCATAACATGGAGACAACATTGGACAGGGTGCAGGGACGAGACAGGACTGTGCAAAGACAAGACAGTGCAAAGAGCAGTACAAAAAAACAGTATACAAAATGTAATGCAGTCAGTGTATATTTAAAGTAAGTGTACAAAGTGTAATGTGTATGTGAGTATGTGCAAGCAGTGTGTCCTATGTACAGTACATTTGGCGGTCTTATGCAAGTATTTCAGCGGTGGTGGAGCCAGAGGGGGACACAAGCCTTGTTGTGGGGGGGGGGGGGGGGGGTCAGAGGGGGTTTAGTTCCCATTTGAGGTCTCAGGAGATGATAGTGCCCAGGAAGTGGGGGGGGGCTGGGTTCTTCCTGAAGTCTACAACCATCTCCACTGTCTTAAAAGTGTTGAGCTCCAGGCAGTGGCGATTGCTCCTATAAGCCAGGGTAAGCCTGGTTTACCCTTACAAATCTGAATAAAACTTGATTTTTTTTCTTTTTCTTCTTTCAGTGAAAAAGGCACGAAAATTGACTTTCAGACTGTTTTTGACTTAAATGCATCTTGTATTCTGCCATATCACTTCATTTTAATTTGTGTTTAGCATTTTGGTAGTGCTCCGTTGCCCCCTACAGTCCTCATGAAAATACAGTTCACATTACGGTCCGTTGACAACTGTCTTACTAGCTCGTCATTCACTTAACATTGTAGGCCAGGTAAAATGATTCTGGCTTACGAAAATCAAGACCAAATGAAAAATCAACCAATCAAATTAGTCCACACATACAAAACCGCGAACAATGTCATCATCAGTCAAAATGTAACCTAATCTGTAATTCGTCGCAATGCTTAAAAGTGGGGTAAGCCAGTTCGCAAAGTGCTAACATTGGAATTGACATTTTAACATTGGGACGGTTTATCCAATCAAAACTTGTAATGACTGTCCCGTCATTCACATCGCCTGTCAATCACGTTAGCCACTTTAGCTATCTTAACTATCTAGCTACTGGCAGCATCAATGGACATGGAAAACGGAGATCTTGAGTATTTGTTGAAAGTTGATTCCAAAATTAAGTGGATTAAACGAGTTTGGGCTACGATATAAGGTTGGTCTTTTGTGATTAATTACCAGTTGTTATGGCTGTGCGTTTTGCTTTGCCTAGATTTAGCCTAGTAGCCTAAACAATGATTAGTGAAGTAGGGGAGTAGGCTATTGAGTGCTGTGCCCTAAGTTGATGTATTTTATCCTCCTGTCATTCCTCTTTGTGGTGCTTGGCCATTGTCATATAATGGCTCTGTAGTTTATTTAGTGGGTCCCTAAAAGCTTGGTTGTTTCGGCCTAAATATTGCCCTCTTATTCGCTTGCTCTCAAATTATTGGTCTTTGTTGATGTGTTCAGAAACATCAGTAGGCTAGGCTACTGTAGTTTTCCTGTATGTTTTTACATAAAAATTTGATGTGATGTGACGTTGATGTGAAGCTAGATACCCCCCACCTCAGTATGTACACCAAAGAGTTAAGAATACCTCTAACTACACCAGTCATGTGGTTGAGCACTTCTCTCACATATTTCACATTGTCAAACTTGACAGAACATTTGAACATTTTAAACATAGATCAACAAACAAACAGCAACAAACAAATAGCTTGCTTACCTGACTGTCACTCTGGAAATACCCTGTGGTAGTAAGGATGGCTCCAGTCACCACATAACGTTACCCTAGTATTGTTGTGGTTTCGACAGGTCAGTCAGGTGGGCGGGTCACGGGTGCAACCATTTTTTTCTTTATTTAGGGGGGGGGGGGCAAAGTTAATTCTAAACTATTGAGTAAAACGTTTACATGAACTGCGGAGTAATATCACCAACATTTATAATCAACATAAAAAAATATTACTAATAGATTAATTGCCTACAGTTAGGGTGGCAATTGGGGTGGCAAGGCATTTTTATGAGGTGGCACCCCGTGCCACCCTGTAGAACCGCCAGTGAGAGAGAGAGATATGGCTGATTAATTGATAGGGGACCCAACCTAAAAATAAAAATAAAAAGTCGCAGACACAATTGTAAAGGAAAGATGGTGGTCACATTGGCAGAGGAGACAGGAGGAGGAACAGAACAGTCAGGCAAGGTGTGAGGTGGAGAGGGAGGGAGAGAACAAAACAGATAGAAGCAAAGGAGAGAGGGAGTTTGAGGAGTGATCTGCAGGACAGACAGGAGAGAGGGATGTTGAGGAGTGATTTACAGGACAGACAGGAGAGAGGGATGTTGAGGAGTGATTTACAGGACAGACCGGAGAGAGGGAGGCATCAGTATGTACAGTTGTTTAATGTGTACTGCCCTACAAAGGCAAAAGACATTAATTCGCCAGAGTGCAGAAATGAGAAAAATGACTTTAAAGTTTTTTTGTTGTCCAGCCAAATCTATTGTAGGTAGGAAATTGAAAATTTGGCAATTATTTGTTTTTCTATTAAGTAATTTATCTACATACAAATATTTAGTTCAAACTTGACCTTTGACCCTTATTTGGAAGTTACTGTACTCTTCCTTTGCATTGCATGCAAATAATACGGAGTCATGCCAAGGCAAAAGGCAGTAACTTCCATTTGATCAATCAATTGGTTGATGATCACTATACAAAATCAGTATATGATAATAATGATACCATCTGCATACAATCTACTGATCATGGCACAATTAGGCTTGATGTAATATAAACATACATAGAATATAATGCAAATGAGTATGAATTCATGTGTATTTGAAGGCATTACAAACTCGCACATCATTAGGACCTATTTATTATATTATGACAGGGGTGCCCACACTGTCGTGGAGATCTACTCACTGGATGAATTATAATTATTATATATATATAATTATTTAACCTATAGGTGGTTAAATACCTTGTGTAAACCATTCCAGAGAATGGCTGTGACCACAGCATTATGAAGATTGAAAGAAAAAAAGAGATATCAATTCATAGCGAACGTGATTGGATGTTGTTGTTTTTTTGACATAAACACACACACACACACACACACACACAAACGTCAACAAACACACGTTCTTGCATGTGGAGGATAACTTTTTGCAAACAATGTTAGACAATGTTGAATGCAAGTATTACAACCAACGCAAGAGAATGTGCTGGAGGTGAGGTGAGCTGAGCCAGGGTGGAGCTGAGGGATCTGTCCATGGCGCTGGAGGTGCTGTTTAAGCAGCTGAGTTTGACACAACTATAGTCAATCGGCTAATGTTAATCATTGCTATTTTTGCGTCCGATGTCCCATTCATATCTCAGCCAAAAACAACTATGCTTGAACTTTCCCACTTTTATCTTGCCAGCTTGTGCATCTCATTATTATCTTTGGGGAGGTGAGTAGTTTTTGCACTGGAGGGATTATTTATTGGGAATTAGCCATTGGATTGTATTCAGACATAACGTAGGCTGGTACTGTCAAGGATCACAGCCAACTGATGCACCCTCCCTTCCCGCGACGGAGGGTTATCAGCCGGGCTGGAGTTCCGTCTCTCATTACAGCAGCTGCCAACTTGGGCTAATGTTAGTTAGCTAGCAACATCGTCAACATCTTCAAACTGAATAATTACCACACCACACCATATCATAAAAAAACTGCCGATAGCTAGTTAAATCATGTTGTACTGTAACTAAGATATCTGCACAAAAAATAAAAAACATCGACAGATTTAGCTACAACGTCCGCAAACCTTTAAGATAGATTGCCAAATTGTCGGATTATATACAATATTTACAAAAGTGTTTGTCAATTAGTCCAATCACTGGGGAGTCTGCTATGTAAGACATTGTTGTTTTATGTTTTCTGTCAGCTGAGTGTTTGCTTGATTACACAGCTTGTGTTTACAGTAGAGAGCTAGGATAAAGTAATGTTAACTACTCAACTCTAAACCCAAACTTTATTTATAATATGCAAGGGTAGGCTATTCCTCACTGTAGGCTATACCAGGGTAGGCTATTCCACACTGAAACTAACCGGGGCAAGTTTGTCAGCGCAACGAGGGAACAATTTAAAAATAGGTTTTGAAGCCATCACGTTCAACTTCTTATCTTTTAACATGAGCTTAACTTCGGAAAATGGATTGCGTTAATATGATATATGTTGGATGACTAATTGTAGGAGAATAAGAGTAATCTGATCTATTGTGTGAATATAACGACTGTAACTAATGATAATTGTAGGCCTACCCACAATGCACCTAACCCCGATACTAGCCTATGACAATCCTAACATTTAAAACATGCACCAAAAAAGCTTATGTATACACCTCAAGCTCTGAACTCTTTGGATTTAGAAAGTAGACGGGCCCCTGAGTAGAATAGAGTATACTTTTACTGAGACACCAACCATAGTTTTTTGTGTACAAAGCAAAATGTACAGTAGTTGGCAGTGGGAAAAATGAATTGTGGTGAGCGCCCCCAGGTGGTGGGCCCTGGTACAGGTGTGATGTACGAACGCATGCACCCACACACTAACACACAGGGGTCAAATTAATTAGATTTCATGGGGTGGGGGACAACAAGAGGAAGAAGTTCAGTCAAGGAAAGAACGATGGGGACCAAGTTGTTTTCCTCAGCTTGGCGTCAGGCCATCACTGTGACTTTTCAATCTATTCTGGCTGTCAGGTTAGTAACCGTTAATGAAGACACACCAGAAAGAGAGCCAGGGGATACACACATAGACACACACACACACACACACACACACACACACACAGTACACCTACACAGGAGAGGAGGCAGGTGTAAACACAGCGAGAGCCTACTCATCCTTTCCTTCAACACTTTTTCTGTGCTACTTACACACACACACGCACACAAGCAGAAGCAGGTGTACGCCTAGCACGAAGTCGAGTCCACGGAGCATTTGCCAGTTCTCTCACTTGCTGCGATGTGCTCTCTTTTTCCTTTATAATCATCTGCCTTTCATTTTCTCCCCCCACCCTCCATCTCTTTCAAACACACACACACACACACACACACGCATTTGGCACAACCTACCCTTCCTCTCCCTGGACCCTGGCCCAATTTTAACAGTATCAATGAGCAATGGTGGCCCACTGGTGCCAAAAGACCTGAGTGGAGAAAGTTGAATCATTTTTCATGAGGTTTTCCCTCTGCAACCTAACTACTCACCAATGAGATTCCAGAGAACGTTTTGCCTCTAAGCATTTAGTTGGGATTACGAGGTGTGTATGCCGGAACTCAATTGAGCCAGACTCACAGAAAGGCCTCACATAATTTTAGCATTTCAACGGCCGGGAAATCACCCCGCCTAAACTTCTGCTCATGGAAATATAAGACCACAGAACTTTCCGAAGCCTCCCAACATGTGAATAACAGATACACACACACACAAGCACCTCGTTTAAGGCCTTCCTACCTCATATTTATGTTCAAGGGATCATTTTGTGATTGCTAAGTAGCTGATCTACACAAAGCTCTAGTTAACAGAGTCTAGATGGGGGGGGGGGGGGTTATGTCTGTTCCTCCAGCAGTTCTTCTGCCTAAGTGGGAAGACTTTGTCTGTGTGGACTTCTGATAGGCTCCCAACCTATCACCTTACTATCACAGTTAGTATCTATTGCTTTAGCAGTGCTCGTTAACACGTAACAACATTAATATAGTTTCATCATCATAGCACAAGAGGAGTGTTTGGAATAATAACTGTTTCTATACTTTTGTAATTACATTGTGTGTGGCCAATCTAGGACGCAAGCGGAGAGCAAAAAGCAACTTGCAGTGTGGAAGCGAGAAGAAACTGGGTTTCAATTCAACATGAAGTCAAACTTTTTATGGAAAGACTTACTACAAGAAAAAGGCTGTGTCTGAACCTGGCCTAAATCCCCCTGCTCTGAAGAGAACATTTTCTTCCAGCACTGGGATTCACAGTCCTCTCCACGGACATCTGAGGTTTCCTCGCAAGAAATACAGTATTTGCTCAACAGCTATTCTTAGACATGCTTTTGGCACTCTTCTTTCGGTTCCTACACCACGTCACTCTCCTCCTTCCTCTGTCTCCCACTGTCCTCCTCTTTTCAACCCTAAAGGTAAACACTCCTGCACATGGCTGTCACCTCAGTAGACCCCGTAGACCAGGGGCCTCAAACTCAAACTGGCTTGGGGCCACTGCTGGTATCGTCAACTCATAGGAGGGCCACGTCAACTTCAACTACTACTAACTATAAGAAAGTGCAATATTTCGGAAAATGTCATTTTTCATTTCCATAACTAGACTCACAACTCAGTCACTAAATGTTGCAAGACTATTCCATAACTAACATTTTCATCATACAAATTCAAACCGGTTTCCATTCATTTTAATATATTTTAACAGTTAGTGCTGCAAATATTTTTTCCTTACTTTTATTTGATCTTGAATAGCTTACATTTGTACTTTATTCTGTTTTAGCTGCAAGATGCATCACTACTGTAAGCCTGCCCTAGACCTGTAGCTAGCTACTTGCATTTATTCGACAACATTTAAACATTTAAACATTTTAAGTTCAAGTTTGTTTCCATTTCTTACCAGACACTTGAATACATGTGTAGGCTACTACTCTATTTCTGGCTAGACACTTATCTTGAAAGACTGAGGCGTCAGCCCTTGACATTATATTCCTTCAGAACGGCGACTTTGTTCTTGCATATCAGGCAGGTAGCATTTCCATTGAACTCTACAAAAAATACTGCAATGTCCATCTTTCTTGAAACTGTCTGTGTTCCTAACGTTAGTTAACCATGAAAACAGCCTCTCGGTGGCGAGCTGCATTCCGTTCAGTTGCATGCGGATTGATTGCACCTGTGACTGCATCGTTCACCTCGCGCGCTGCGCACAATAACAGAATTTCGCCCCACGTTTGAGCGACTTGAATTTTGCATTGTAGGCCTGCCTGCCGGCGCCGTTTACAAGAAATTATTTTGCGGGCCGGATTACATTATATTTCTGACATCATGTCGCGGGCCGGATGGAGGGGTGTGGCGGGCCGCAGATGGCCCGCGGGCCGCGAGTTTGAGACCCCTGCCGTAGACTCTTGTCAAACCTTTAAAAAGCAGCTAAAACATTTTTGTCAAATATATCAAAACCATGCGGTTAAGTATGCCATTTGATTTGATTCACTCTTATTGGTTTTAGTCTATCGTCTGTGTTTGACACTTTTATCCATTTCTCTGTGCATGGTTAAGGTTATCTGTACTGTTATTTACCTGTTGCTGCTATTATTTGAATGTCTTAGTCACTGTTTTGTCTGTTTTCCATGCTAAGGAATCAGAAGATTCCTGGGCTCCTGCCCTATGGGCCACTATGCTAGAAAAACTCTTAAGAAACACAGTGACCTCTCTCAGCTATGTTGGCACTGAACATGTCCAACTCCCAAGGAGAGGGGGAGACATTAATGCTCTTCTTTTAAAACATGAACTATTCAGGATATACATCTACTCTGGTAGATAACGTCTCCACATTCAGCACACTGGCATCAGCACACAACAATCTGTCAATAATCTAAACAATCCTTAGTATGTTTTGATCTAAGTCTTTTTAAGTGTTTTTTACAACATACAAAGTACAAAAGCACAATAAAGGGGCGAATTCACAAAGAATGGGTTGCGGCCGCTAATAGCACCGTGAACTGTGAGTCATTTGCGCCCGCTATGTGCTCCGTCTTAACGACCTATTCACAAAAGATATTGCGCTAATGACATTCTAACGCAAACACAACCATACGGTGTTGCAGCTGAGTGCAATTTGCTCCTGATATGGTCTAAGTACTATAAATACTGCCCATTCAAGTATGCATGTCCCAGGCCAATGGAAGAGAGAAAAAGAAAGATTGCATTTTCCGAGCACGAACTGGAATTCCTGACGGACAAGGTCCACAGGTATGCCTCACAATTACAAGCAAAAAACATATTTGGGATTTTATATCCCAGTCTGTGAGCGCAGTTGGTGTTTCCAAATGCAATAAGCTAGTATGGACTGCAAACAGAGGTGGAATTATTTGAAAAAGAGAACAAAGGAAAAAATCTATTTCAATAACTTCCAGGCAAAAAAATGGCTTTGTCCTTTTTTTTGTCACTGTATCTTTTGTTATCCAGGCCCCAGGCTTCCAGCTAGAGGCAGTGTGGTTTGTCTTTAACCTAGATCTGCTGAAGCTTTGTGAAGTAATAGTTTGTTTTGGACTTGTCCTGGGCTAACAACTGCCCAGCTACCATCAGACTCAGGCTCCAGCTGCAACGGGAGCCCAGGATCCAGCTACCAGCTCAGGCCTCAGTTACCAGCCCTGCCCCACCTACCAGCCCAGGCTCCAGCTACCAGCCTAGGCTCCAGCTTCTAGCCCAGGCTCCAGCCCAGGCTCCAGCTACCAGCCCAGGCTCCAGCCCAGGCCCCAGCCTCCAGCCCAGGCTCCAGCCTCCAGCATAGCCTCCAGCTACTAGCCCAGGCCCCAGCCTAGCCTCCAGCTACTAGCCCAGGCTCCAGCCCAGGCCCCAGCCTCCAGCCCAGGTTCCAGCTACCAGCCCAGGCTCCAGCTGCCCAGCAGTGTGGCTATTCTATATCCTAGATCCGCCGACTCCTTTCAGTCCTAGTCACCGTGGTCACGAAGGAGATCAAAAAGGACATTGGGGAGCTGAAAGCCACTCTGAATATGATAACTGAGGAGATGGCTCAGATCGCCAGCAATCAGCAATCCTTAATGAATATGATGAGTGAAATAAAGGAACTGAAGAAACAGAATGAGGCTCAGGAGAAGAGGATTGATTTCCTCGAGAACAGAGTCTCTGATCTGGAGCAATACAGTACTCCCGCATCAACGTTGTTATCATTACGGGTATATCCATCCGGCCATACCCCCACGCTCTGAAAGGTCCCAAGAATGAGAACGATATGGATGGGATGGCACATGAACCGACGACGGATGAGCAAGTGGTTGCGTTTCTGCACACCAGGAAAATGGCTATTGACATAAACACTATTGAGGCCTGCCACACACTACCATCCAGCTTAAGCAAGGCAGCCAGCTGAAGGGCTCCAATGTTAACATAAATGAGCACCTCACCAAGAAAAATGCAGATCTTGTTAGAAGAGCAAGGTTCCTCGGGAAAGAAGGTAAAATTCAGTCCATCTGGTCAGCCAACTGCAAAGTGTTCATCAAAACCAATGGTCCACCAGAGCATGCAAAAGTTCTGTGCATTAGGGACACTGTGCTGGAACAATTACAGTAGACTCTTCATAATCAAGACAGGTACCAATGATCAACACATCATCATCATGTGTTTTTTTATTCTTTGTTTGTATGACGAACCTATCAAAGGGTTTGATACTTGCTCATTTAAACATTTGCAGCTTGAAACCAAACATAAACTTGCAACACATTTACAGGACATTGGAATTAATATTATGGCTATAACTGAAACACATCTGGACATTTCATGGGGCCTGGCAATCTACATATAAATCATATACCTGTAAAATTAAGAACAGATCTGATGAATGACAACATCGAGGCTCTATGGTTGCAAGTGCACTTACCCCATACTAGTCCTATATTGGTTGGATGTTGCTATAAACCACCAAATTCTAGAGTGGAATATCTTGATGAAATTTGTACCATGTTTGATAAAGTCGCTGATGAAAATAGAGAAATTTACTCTCTTGGTGGTTTTAATGTAAATTGGTTTGAAGATAACTGCTCTATGAAGAAATTATTACTTTTTATGACTAACACTTGCAATCTGAGTCAAATTGTTTCTATACCTACAAGGGTTGCTTTAAATAAGGATGGAACTCCTCCTTCTGTACTGTAGGTCCTGTATAGACTATATTTATACTAACGTGCCGAATATTTGTGCTAAGGCAGTGGGATTCAGCGATCATGACCTTATTGCTGTGTCCAGAATGACTCAAATCCCGGAAGCCAAGTCAAAGATTGTTTGTGCTAGTTCTTATAAGTATTTTAATGACAATGCATTTTTAGAAGATACAACAAACGTGCAATGGTCTAAAGTATGTGATGAACCTGATGCAGAAGAGAAATTGTTAAATGTATTCATGGATTTGTTCATTCCCATTGTTAATAGACATGCACCACTTCGAAAATGTACTGTAAAGACTAAAGGTGCGCCATGGATTGATAATGATTTTGTGATTTTTTAAAATTAATTTAATGACACTAAGAGATAAAGCTAAAAAGATTTCACCTCTGGTTCAGTTAGTGGTCGAAATGAATACTGTAGAATAAGGAATCAAGTTACTAAATTGAACAGAGTAAAAAAGAGATAATTTGATCAGCAAAAGATATAAATAATTCAACATGATAGTAAGAAATGATGTCCAAAGCTCTGGAAAGATGGGAAAAAATCACCCCTATATCTTAAAACCCCAAATCTGCTTTTAATGGTCCTAATTGTAGACCTATAACTATCTTACCTGTACTGAGCAAGATTCTGGAAAGGATAGTGTATATAAACAAATTCATGATTATATGTCCAAGAACAATTTGATATGTAGTGCACAACATGCCTATAGAGAAGGTGATTCCACCTGTACAGCATTAATAAAAATGATTGATGACTGGTTAAAGGGGATTGACAATGCCATGTTATCAGGTGTCGACTTATTAGACTTAAGCGCAGTGTTTGACCTCATTGACCACAAATTGTTGATTGAGAAACGAAGGTAGGCTACTATGGTTTTGGACCCATTGCAGTTTCCTGGCTGGAGAACTACTTACTCGAACTCGACGGGTTTACTTAAATGGGACATTAGTGGCATTAGTCTCGACTGTGGGGTGCCGCAGGGCAGTTGTTTGGGACTGCTTTTATTTTTTATTTTTACTAATGATCTGCCCCTTGTTACTTGAAAATTCTCTATGGTATTATATGCTGACAATTCTACGCTGTACTATTCTGCTCCTACAACCTGTATGAATGAAGTGGTTAAGTGGGTAACAGTGGATCGACTTGTTTTGAATATATCAAAAACTGTCAGTATTATCTTTGGATTATAGCATAGTCTAGCCAGTGAGCCAACTCTGGATCTACAGATCTTTGGTCAACCAGTCAAACAAGTAAGCAAGCTAAAGCGGCTAGGACCTATTATTTGTAACAATCTGTCCTGGACTGAACATGTTAAGCAGATAGCTGCTAAAATGGGTAGATTAATCGCCACTGTCAGGAGTTGTGCCATCTACTTGCCATCTACTATATGTAGACAGGTTGTACAAACTTAAGTGTTATGTCATCTTGATTATTTTTCTGTAATTTGGCCCTCTGCTTCAAAAACGGATCTAATGAAACTACAAATAGCACAGAACAGGGCCGCGTTTCCCAGAGGCATCGTTAAGGCATCGTAGCGCTACGTGCTTCTTAAGAACGTCGTTAGCTCCACCTCTAGGTGGCGATTCGTTTCCCAGAACCTTCTTAAGCCAAGGTATACCTTGGCTACGAAGGCTCTGGGAAACAGCTCCACCCAAGGTACATCGTAAATCGCCCTTACGATGTACCTTCCGAAGATACATCGTTAGCCTACCTTGGAGCCGAAGCGCTGTTTCCCAGAGCCTTCTTAGCCAAGGTATACCTTAGCCAAGGGATACGTTACGAAGGGCGGTCTGAACCCATCGTTAGTGTACCTTGGCGATGCGCTCCGTTCATCCCGTCATAGTTTTAGCGCGATTCGAGCTAAATTACACTTTTAAAAAGGAGAGTTGCAATACAGCGCACATCTATCTATCCTACCTGCGCGATTCACATCATTAGTGCACACAAAATACAAAGAACTTGAATGATGAACAAAATGTTATGGCGCCTACAGAACACATCATGGAAATGTTGTTTTTAAAACTTTTATTGAGCCAAGCAACATATACGACTATCCATAGCCTAATATAATCCACTTTGTGAACAACAACAACAACATTTTCTTATGTAAAGGGATAATTTGATGACATGACTTTTCTGGCTGTCTTCATATATTGTCAGACAGATATCCTGCCGAATTGATTAATCCAATGAGGCCATCTAGATGAATAGTCAAATATCCTCACACACGCTCCAGAATATTGTAGAAAGCCTTCCCAGGACAGTGGAGGCTGCACAGGGGGGACCAACTCCATATGATGCCTATTCATTTAGAATGGGATGTCATGAAAGTTGTAATGTGTAGGTGGCCCAATACTGTTGTCCTTATAGTGAACTTTGCTAACAGATTCACAGTATTTAGTGATCTTACAAATGCTGTTTGTTATATTGTGTGCCTTCTCCAAAACCTCTACTGTTGTAATGTGGCAAGAAACAACAAATATACAGGATAAAGGGAACTTGTTTAATATTGGTTGGGAAAAAACATGGGCAGGTTTGTTCTTCAGACCTTTGTCCTGTAACAGGCTGTCTTTTTCCGGGGTGGGGTTGTTAGACCCATGCCCAACCCCCAACCTGGAGGGCCAGTTGTTGCTTTTCGTCTGGCCTCTACCCTGAACCTGCCCGGCATGGTTGAACCTGCTGGGGGGTGACCCCCCTCCAATATAGCCTTCATGGTCATGGAGGCACACAAGCCTTCCCACCACGACAAGGTAGCAACACGTAGGAAGGATGAGTGGTGTGGTGAGTGTATGTAGTGTGTGTGCGCAGTGTACTGTAGTGGGTGGGCAGTGTGTGGTAAGTGTATGTAGTGTGTGTGGTGAGTGTGTGCAGTGTGTGTGGTAAGTGTATGTAGTGTGTGTGGTGAGTGTGTGTGTGTGTGTGTGTGTGTGTGTGTGTGTGTGTGTGTACGCATACAGCCTTCTTCAATGGGCTATATGCACAACTCCAGTAGGCTACTTCCTGAAATTAGACATGCTTCTTTATTTCCTGTCTTACACTATTGGATGAAATGATTATTCAGGAATTCCTGAATAATCATTTCATCCAAAGTGTAGGACAGGAAATAGAGAAGCATGTCTAATTTCAGGAAGTAGCCTACTGGAGTTGTGCATAGGCCCTACTGGTAGCCGCCAAACAGGACGGCCTTCGGCTGCTCCACCTCGTCCAGCATGATCACTAGTTATTCTTTGGTGAACGCTATCACACGCTTCCTCTTCATATCTGCCATGTCGCTCAATATGTGCAGTTACCCTTGTTTTCTTTATAGGCCACATGCGCCAACACCGGTGCCTGATAGATTAAATTAGTCATCGTATCCGCGCGAATTCTAACATGGGAATGCTACTGCCACAGGGGCAATTTATATGGGCATTATACCTTTGTTTGTATGATAACTAAATCAGTGGTCATTTTGCTATCATCATTGCCTATCATCATTAAAGTATTTTTTCCTGGCCTTTCAAGACATCCTCGACGGGGCTTATATGTCCCGATCAGATTCATGCTCTTTCTTGGATATTTTATTTGATGTAATGTAATTTGATGTATGAATTGGGACTATCACTAGGTCTCGCTTTGACTCTTAAATACATTAGCAGATGAGCTTTCGGTGGATTAGCTTCCTTTTTGGTAATATTTAGACTGAAATCAAATAATTAAGACAGCACGTATTATATTGTCACGTCATTTCAGTGACTTTACGAATGGCCATCGATGTGTGCGGCATCGATTAATTCTTTTTTCAGCACCGTGCCCAGGGACAGCTCCTCTAACGATGTATCTTGGGATGGACCTAACGATGTATCTTCACGCGCACGCTAAGGGATAGTCTGGGAAACACTCGTAGGAAACTCTGTCATTTCGCCAAGGTATACCTTGGGAAGCGTGGTAGTGCGGAGAAATTCGGCAAATCTGGGAAACGCGGCCCTGGGCTGTTAGACTTGCTCTGTTGGCTGTTTTTCCAGATCAAATGTCGACTGGATGCACTTATGTCTCAGGTGTCCTAAAGTTCTCATTAGATTATCCATTAGATCATTGTTATTTATTAGGAATGTAAATCTTGACTCATTACCCCAGAGTAGAGGTCTTCACGGGTCGGGTAAATCCGAGAGGACCCGAACCGGACCCAAGACCCGTACGGGTCCGGGTCCACATTTCCGTGCTTTTATTATGGTCAATTGGGTTCGGGTGGATCCGATTCTATTACCTCGGGTCCCGGGTCTGTTTGTCATTATGCGTAGGCTAATACCCGAGAGAAACACATGACGCGAATTCAGTGAGACCGCGGGCGCAACGCGAGCAGAGACACGGCAGCCACCACCAGTAGCCTACCTTGTGAAAAATAAGCTGAAAGAAAATTAATATAAAGAGGTCAAACCTAGCTGCAGCTTTGTGTAGCCTTATTTATTTACGGTCGTTTCATTTCCATGCTGCCACATCACAGCCTGACAAAACAACGATTGATCCTGTCAAGATTGAGAGGATAAATCGCAATTCCATCAAACTGTGATGCAACAGCATGCAAGCCAACAGCCATAAAATACCCGATCTGACTCGGGTCTCTGTCCTACTCCTGCTCTCAGAGAAAATCGGGTCCGGTTTACATATTTTTAAAAATGATCAGATTTAGTCGGATCTCGGAACGAATGTCTCGGGTCCATCTCGGTTTCAGGTCCACATTTTAGACCCGAGAAGAACTCTACCCCAGAGTTCTCTTTGATTAATTTGTTTCCTGCTCTGATGATAATCCACACAGGACTAGAGCTGCCACTGCAGGACTAGTTTCATGACCAAGTCCTATAGAACTAGTGACAGCATTATTCTTTTGCATATTCATAGTTTAACTGGGAAGTTAGAATTTAAGAGACAAGTTAAATTTAATTTTAGTTTGTAACCTCACACATTTAGCCTACCATGCCATTATCCAAAGAATGTAGATTTTTGACTGAGAACTTGTACTGTGCTACTGTATTGGCCATTTAGTGCTTGGTTGTGTGTGTGTGTGTGTGTCGGGGGGAGGGGGGGGGGGTTTACTATGATTATTTTGTATTGATATTTTAATTTGGAACCCAGGAAGA
The DNA here is from genome assembly GCF_949987555.1 of Borostomias antarcticus. Classification (NCBI taxonomy): domain Eukaryota; kingdom Metazoa; phylum Chordata; class Actinopteri; order Stomiiformes; family Stomiidae; genus Borostomias; species Borostomias antarcticus. The sequence continues at coordinate 48,741,288 of NC_140234.1, read as the reverse complement.
CTAGCTTGTTGTCTTGTGCATCGAATAAAGGGGATCCATAATAAACAATATACTCTAAACACCATGTTACCCAAAGGCCTCAAGGAGGAAATGGATATCCATCCCTTTCTTTCCCAATTCTGCATCTCTATCGCTCTTTATTTTTATGTCTCTGTTCTGTTGCTAGCTGTTCTCTGTGCACCTTCCTAGTTGACAATTACGAGGCGCCTCCATAGTCAGGTTTCATATTTGATGATGGCCTCAGAGCCCAAAGGTGGTGTGGAACACCCTATTGAGTGCTCTCATGATTTTTATGCATGTATATACAGTAACTCTGTACTTTCTGACTCCCCATTATTGTCCTTGATTATCCATTTGATGGGACTTTATATTTATGTTTCTTGTATATTATATGTTGATCGTACTGAATTCACTATTTATCTTGTACACATTTTCTATGATAAACAGGACATAGTAGACTGTCCTCTTAAAATGGCATACTTAATTGTCACGTCAATCTGATATATCATTGGGTGCAATACATTTTTGATACTGGAGCCGAGCAGTGTGTGAGCGGTTGTTTGTTCCTTGTTCTAGTTCGGTTTACCTTCGGCATAGCGCCTGCCCTATTTGGCAAGGGGATGTGTGTGTTTTTCTTTATGTTCCACTAGGCTCGAGAAATGTTGGTTCTCCAGACTCTTTTGTCTGTTTTAATACAATTTGTTCAATATTATCAAGGACTTTGTGATTCTGTCTGTAAAAGGTGCTATACAATATATTTATATCACGCCTACACAGTCTGGAGCAACCAATTTTAGCAGTCTGCTCTCACAGCTGTTCAGTATGCACTGCTACTGCTCTCAATACCACTGAAGCTGTGCTTCCTGTGGCCTGATGCAGGATGCATTGCTATGATGCTAACCTAGTTATTGTAGCTGTTGCTTAGTATGCAGTTTATCCATATTTCATCGCCTTCCCTTTATTCATAAAATTCCTAACTTGCACAATGCCTCTGAAATTTTCTTCATTTTCCCACATTCAGTTGTTAGATGAACCCAAACCATTCACAAGATGATGACGGTTTTTGTTCTGAAAGTTCTGAAAAGTGATTAAAAGTGAATTTGAATTGAAACCAGATATTGTCCAGATATTGTCCAATATGCCAGACATTTATATGCAACAAGGCAATTCAAAGTGCTTTACATCAGACATTAAAAGCATAAAGACAAAGTGCAACACATAAAAGGTCATATAAAACGAAATGCAAAAAAGGACACTATTTTCTTTATCACATACTGACACCTTCTCTCTTTCCACTCACTTACGTACAATGTCCTTCTGTATAGTTGCTCACTGGCTTTGCACCAGTGCCTCAAACATCCTTTCTGAGCAAGGGACCACATCAGCTGTCAGTGGCCTACTGTTGTGTCACTAGGCACACCTTGCACCAAAAATCCAACTTCTCCATTTCCAACATACATTTCCTTCTTTCTCTTCCTCCCTCAAGGCATTCTACTAACAATCTCTTGTACTTTGCAGAAAATGTAAAACAAAATGCATTAAAAATAAAGTACAGGAATAAAAGTTACAGTGCAGTGTATGAATAAATAATTATTTGATTTAATAAAAAGCAGCGGCAAAAAGAAAAGTCTTCAGTCTTGATTTAAAATAACTGAAAGTTGCAGCAGACCTGCAGTTTTCTGGAAGTTTATTCCAGATATGGGGAGCATAAAAACTGAACGATGCTTCTCAATGTTTTGTTTTAACTCTGGGGACAGAAAGCAGGCCTGTGCCAGACAACCTGAGAAGTCTGGATGGTTCATAACATAGCAGCAGATCAGAAATATATTTTGGCCCTAAACCATTCAGTGCTTTATTAACCAACAGCAGTATTTTAAAGTCAATTCTTTGACAGAGAAGAAGCCAGTGTAAGGACCTCAGAACTGGAGTGATGTGATCCACTTTCTTGGTCTTAGTGAGGACTCGAGCAGCAGCGTTCTGAATCAGTTGCAGCTGTCTGATCGTTTTTTTAGACCTGTAAACACACTGTTACAGTAGTTGAGTCTACTGAAGATAAACGCATGGACAAGTTTTTCCAGATCCTGCTGAGACAAAATCCTTTAATCCTTGATATATTCTCCAGGTGATAGTAGGCTGACTTTGTAATTGTCTTAAAGCAATGCACCGCGATATTTGGACCTTTACAAACATGTCTGGTGCTAATTCTCCAATTAGATTTCCTAAAGCTAAGCTGAATCGTCCAAACAGTCTACTCAGAAAGATAATACATTGACATTTATTACCTTTTAAAACTTGCCCCACACGCAGCATTCAATCGAAGTGCGCATGCGCAACGTTGTGCTTAAACAACACAGTAGTAGCTAACTATTCCGGCGTCTATGGATATCATGCGTTTTTTAGCTCAATGATATCATGGCGGAGGTGAGAAAACCGAAGCGAAACATCACAGAGGAAGCCAGAAAAAGAAAATCTGATAACTTTACGACAGTACGACAATGCACTTACTCGCAGAGCTTGTGGGGGCGCAGTTCTGAGAAAACAGGAGAAAACGCTATGTATTGCTTTAATGTGACTGTTGAAATTCAGGTCTGAGTCCATGACTACACCAAGATTTCTGGCTTCGTTTATGGTTTTTAGCATTACTAATTGGAGCTGAGCACTAACATTAAATCGTTCTTCTTTGGCTCCAAAGACAATTACTTCAGTCTTATTTTTGTTTAGTTGAAGAAAGTACGGATTGACAGGGCAGACCTTCTTAACAGTGACCTGTCTCTGACTGCTGTGGCTGCTGTTGGTGGGTTTTGTTGGAACGTAGCCAGTGGTGCTTAGTAGTGATGATGGTGAGCAGCTGGGGAGAGTCAGTCACTACAGGCGGCAGGGACAGTAAGATGATTGATAGTGGAATAGCATCCTCCCCACAGACCCTAGCAGATGATCATAAAAGACTGTATAAGAACCTGATATGGAGGTAATGCTACATCTATCATAGCTAGAGTTTAAACATGCTGTAGATAACATTTATATGTAGACAAATATATTTTTTAATACTTTTATTCCTTACCTTTCTAAAAGCTATGTGGACGTGTTTTTTTAAATGATTTGTCTACATACTAAATGTTAATGAAGAAATGTAAAGTTTTTCTAGTTATCCCTATGGGCAGGTTTGCGGTGCTGGCGATTTTGAAGAGAACACCGGAGCTCTTGTTTTCTAAGCTCACATGACTCATCATTATTGTCACTTTCTCCCCCTGATTTATGAGTAATCAGTAAATCCCAGACATGGCAGTATACTGTAACCTCTGACCCTCATTTGTTTTCTTTAAGAGGTACTGTCGTCGGCACAATGATACAACCTAGTTGATCCCTCATACATAACAGTAATGGAAAACATCCTTCACCCGAGGCGGGGTCGAACGGTTATCCACCGTCAATCGCTGGAGTCTCCTTTAAAGAGAAGAAGCCGGTATAGGATAAGCACTGTCCCGGGGGCCTTAACGAGTGTTGTAAACTGTAATGTGCGAGATTAGAACACATTGAACTGGAAGTGGCCTTGCCAAAACGAAGACATATGTCTTCCCTGAGGACTTTTTTTATGAAAGGGAGGCAGAGAATAAAATGCATTGATTCCCATCATGTTTAATGTCATGGCGTTATCCGTGTTTGTTTGCGCTTGTTTTTTTCCTCGTCTCATAATGCATGTCCTGACAGTGGAGGTCAGAGCATCAGCACTGTGGAAATTACATAGTGTACTTGGGAGACATGGAAAAATAAGTCTTTGTTCAAGTTCCTGCAGTAAACAGAATGTTGCGGTTTAAAGGCCTGCACATAATGTTTGTGCTCTCGGTAGTGTCATATTGTGTTGGGAACATTCAACCACAATTGTCACAAAGTTCACCTGAGGCACTATGTTTAATATATGTATTTGCCAGGCAAAGACACATGGTAATTCATAGCAAACCAATTCATATTGTCACGGTCATGACACACAAAGTGAATGCTTGAAGCTATCTTCTTGTTAGCACACTAACTCATTTCTGCTGCCAACAAAATGACAGCAGAGGTTACTTTTACTTTAATTATAGTCCTTTACAACTACTTTAAAACTCAATGGTTTATATGGCATTATAAAAAAAAAGATATACATCTTCATATACTGAGGCACAAGTTTGTCCTCACTAGGTAGTAGTTGTGTATCACCTGCAGTCTTACACGTCTGCAGTCATCATGCAACAGCAGTGCTTTGATTACTCTTGGCTCTCACTCATTGGCTAACAGTCTAGGGTGGGTGGTTACCTGGTAGGTGTGAGGGACTCGCCACACACAACGCCTGATTGGTTGACAGTGATTGTGTGCTAGCTATAATGTGTTAGCCGTCTTTTACTAGTAGTTTGAGGATAGTTGCTAGTATTTAAGCCTTTATCCTATATCTGGGACGAAGTCATTAATGGGGAGTCAGATAGAATAGAATAGCATAATTATCCATGTGAACAGTGCCAAGCAAGCAGATAGAATAGAATAGTGTCAATGTACTGTATTCAAGGCCACATTAACAGTGCTGTCCAGTGTGATCATCATCAGAATTGGGTCGTCCACAGACGGGCCTCCCATCTTCGTCTCCAGTTATCCTCCAGTCCAGTGCTGCACATAGCATTCTGCTGTAGTATCCATCCAGCGATCTCTTCAGGGAGTGGCTCACGGTCCAGGACTCACAGCCATACAGGAGAACGGCCTCCACGGTGGATTTCACACTGGATTTCCACACGTTGCTCATGCTGTTTAGAGCTCTTCACATAAGCGCCTTCCTTACTTTGAGGACCTGCTCTGTTGAGTTGACCCAAGAGTCCCAAGTCCTCAACCTCCTTCAGAGCAGTACCTTCAGCCATCATTAGGGACAGATGGTCCTGGATGTTATAGGTGATGACCTCAGTTTTCTTGCCATTCAGTCCAAGACCCACCTTGGCACATTCCTTTTCCACACTGGTCAGGAGCTCTTGCACTTGCCTCATGTGGTTAGATATCAGGCTGATGTCGTCGGCGTAGTCAAGGTCTGTTAGGACTACAGCGGGATACCTTCTCAACCTCCTAGGTGTTATAGTGAAGCCGAGATCCTCCTACCTTCCCTGGATTGCCTGCCTCGTAGTCCAGGACTATTATAAAGAGGAAGGGGGAGAGGGTGTCCCCTTGTAACACTCCCGCCATGTCAAAATCCTCACTGTTGCCATCCAGTGTCAAAACCTGACATGATGCCTGAAGAAAAGAGATTAATTCTGGTCTGATGTATCTGCTATTACTGTAGGTGTACAAATCGAGTATACAAAACATTGTACTACTAACATGCACTGCAGTAACAACAGCAACAAAAAGGCAACTTCTATTGCAATTATGTCACTCAGAGCTTCTGAGTTCATGGCCGTGTTCACTAAAATAGCCCCTCACTGACTCTGTCACTGACAAGACTCAATTTGACAGGTGTGAACTGTCAAAATGTCCAATGTTCAGAAGTGGCCAAAGATGGTTGAGATTAATCGGAAAAAGGTCACACAACTCCCTCGTAAGACACCAGAGGGGTCTCCTGTTTTTGACAGGTCTTATTTTCCAGTACGTTCTCAAATAACCAGTATATGAAAGTTGTGACAACATGTGATTGCATTTTTGAAGTAGATTTGTTTTAAGAGGTTGCTGCACGTTTCCTTAATTTTTGTTGTTGTCACAGCAATTCTCACATATGGTTTGCTGCTAAATCTCATGTGAGTCATAATGCGTCACCTCGCTGGGATTACAGTGATGACCAACTACGCAGAACACGGGCGCGTGGACTTGACTGATGAGAACGGCGCTCCTCGCTGTGTGCTCCTGTCTGGCATTAGCCCCCATCATGGCAGCTGTGAGTGTGTGTTCTGTGTGGGATGTCATTAACTCTAGGAGAGAAGCCCTTCTGTAATTAAGGGTGAGGAGGAGACGAGAGGCAGGCAGGCAGGTTGTTTGACGAGGCACTGCAAGGTCGAGCATATAATGTGTCAGCAAACCCCCCCGTCCCCCCCCCCTCCCCTCTCCCCGCCACCCCGCTGCAGGGGAAGTGTATTTTTAATTAAAAATTGCCCCTCCAACACACACACACACACACACATATGCTTACACTATGTGGACGTATGCCTGCACGCGCATACACACATACATGGTCTCTCCAGCCCCTAGAATGTGCAGGCTTGATTAGTATTAGTTCTTATCTCAGGAATGGACAGCCTCTGTAGTGTTATTTTCTTGCCTGACTAATTTCATGAAGAGCATACTTACAGCATTTTCAATTCCAGAGCTGTCTGTGGAGTTCTAGGGGGTGGCTGTCTATCTGTGCACTGCAGCTGAGAGGAGTTGAGGGTGAGCAGAGGGTGAGCAGAGGGTGTGTGTGTGTGTGTGTGTGTGTGTGTGTGTTTGTGTGTGTGTACTAAGTAAAGTATTTGCATGTAAAATCTGAGTTGGATGATGTACTACTCACAGCCACTTACAGTTAGCTTGTTCTGAAACTGTTGAATAACTGGTATAATATAATCCAATCTGCTACAGTAGCTGCTTATTGTGTGTGTTCCAACAGTGGGAGGATAAAGGCCATGTCGATGCTGATTAGAGCTGGGGCACTGGCATAGTCACAGTGAGTGTGTGTGTGTGCCTTAAGCTTTGGTCACTTTCCCACCAGAGAGATCAGAGCTGTGGCCTCAGGCTCTGCCTGTTTTCTCCTCCTTCCAAACTCTCCCTCTTCATCTCCCCCGTCAACATCCATCACCTCCCTCCTCCGTTCCTTCCCAGTTTCATCACCGCCCCTGTGCCGACTGTCCACCTCCACATCTCTCACACTTAAGGTTCTGTAAATGGTGTGTGTGCATGCGTGTATCTGTGTGTGGGTGTGTGTGTGAGCGTGTGTGCATGACTGAATATGCGTGTGTATGTGTGTGTGTGTGCATACTTTTTATGTGCTTTTTATGTGTGTGCTCTGATCCAGTATCCCCTTATCATCGATGCCCTGTCAGCTCAGATAATGACTCCAGGGCCCGTGAGTGGTTTGGCCCCTGTCGCATCACACAGCCTAGAGGCAAAACAAACACAGCTGGCCAGCCAGCCACACTGCTCTGCCGCTACTGATAATGAGCTCTGCTTCTCCTAGATACTGTGTTCTTATGTGGGGGTGGAGGGTTGCCAAAGCCCCCCCTCCCCCGCACACACACACACACACACACACACACACACACACGTCCCCGCCAGCTATCGCTGCGTCACTCCTGACACCAATGATGACAAACACACACGCACACACACCTTCATTTCCCACCCTCTACTTCCCCCGTCTACCAACCAGACATTCATTTGCGTCTATTAGTTTTTGACGTGCCCGTTTCTCCTTGAAGATGGACTGTACCCGGCTGATTTCTGATCATAAATCTACCTCATAAAAGGCTAATGTGACACGGAGACACATATTTAGCTACCAATTTAGTGCGCCAATTAGCGTCGCAAGCCCCACGCCCCACGCCCCCGCTGCCAAGTGCCAGCCGCCCAACATCTGTTCGCCGTACTGGCGCCGAGGGCAAACGGTTCAAATCTCATCCTTTCCTTCCAAGAGCCCCTCGTTTCAGAAGAGAGGCTAACAAGCTAGATATGTGAAGAGCAGAATAAGCCTGGTGCGAGTTCCTTTCTTCTTTTAACTTTGGAAATAGGCAGGTTTGGCTCAATGGTCAATCCCCCCTCACCTTGACCTCCTCTCCCTGCACCTGAAGTCAAATTAAATAATATAAAATCTCTGATCCTGCCCAAAACAGAGGACAATGTGCTAGCATATCTTCAGCACAGTCACCCTAATTGGGCACTTCTGTTGTAAGTAGTAGTCTTTTTTTTGCTCTACAGTACAACAGTGATGGATTTTTTTTGCGTTGCCGTGGTGTTGGCATCTTATCTCTTGTCACACCATTTGACTGCTGCCATTTTAGTTTTTTAGTTTATTTTTTTCCCACAGACTGTGGAAGACGCTCATATGCATTGTAGGAGCCCATTTAATGCAGATAAGCCATTGTTCAGGTTATACAAAGGAAACATGTTTCTGGGCCCAAAATCTCTCTTTCTCTCTCTCTCTCTCTCTCTCATACAAATTGTCATTCCGACCCTCCCGTGGAGAAGGGTGAGATGGGATTATGGCAGGAGAGTATGAAAGGGGCTGAACGGGAGTGGGGGACAAAGCAAAGTTGCTCTTATCACAACTCACCAGCAGTGTTGAACATACAAAGCCTTTCGGGAATCCAATTTACTCCTTCCTATTAGTTTAAGTGATATCAGCGCAATTAGCCGTCACAGGTCAGAGTACTAGACTAGCAGCGCTGACCTCTTAATATATGTCAGCCAGTTTTTTGCTCTTATTGTTTTGGATTGCTCAAGTGCGCATGTTTCTTTTTTTATGGAATTTCTCCCTTTCTCTTCCCAATGACTGTGACTGAGAGGCAGCTGTGTATACTCCGGGCTGTAGTAACTTAATTGTTACTATAGCAAACGCAGCGCTTTGTGCAAACGTTGATGGGGTATAGTTTGGGGTCGGGCGCGTCCTTGGTAGCCTGGGCCGAGAGCTTAGACAGTGAATGAGTGAGTTTGTTAGCGATGCTCCAGAAACGGTGACCTTGACCAACTAAGCTGTGCTGTGGCTTGTTACTGTAAGTGTTGCTTCCTTCTTCCCTCTTCTGTACCTCTGCTCCAAATTAAACTGGAACCTTCCAGGGGAATAGGATTTACCTGAGGTGCTTAGACAGAGGGAGAAATCAAATCCTCCAGTGCCGGCTGGCTTGTTTACAGGAACCCGCTGGCTCAGGCTGTATAAATAGACACCACAGATGAGACTGAGCAGACTTTCTTGTTTTTATTGGTGGACGCCAATTCAAACACCAGGCTGTTCTTTGTTTGCGATGCAAGGGCACACGTGCACACACACACACACACAAACATACACACACACACACACACACACACACACACACACACACACACACACACACACACACACACACACACACACTAAGCCCAGGGTCCTCTTGTCTGTGTAACATCAGACTGAAATATGCTTTGCCACTTACCTTGGTGTCTCTCCTCCTTCTCCTCCCCCTCTCTTGTCCAGGTGAGATCTGTGCGTTCCAGATCCACGGGCTGGAGGTCCCGTTCGAGGCGGTGGTGCTGAACGGGACGTCCGGGGAGGGCCAGCTTAGGGCCAGGGGCCGGGTGGACTGTGAGCTGCAGAAGGAGTACACCTTCATCATCCAGGCCCACGACTGTGGAGCCGGACCCGGGGGCACCGGGGGCAAGAAGTCCCACAAGTAAGTAGTGGGGAGTGGTGGTGGTGGTGTGGTTGGTGTGAGCATGTGTGTGTCTGTGTTTATACAGTATGGGCAGTTATTGGAACAGCACGTGGCATATCATTGGATTGAAACCCATGTGCCCGCCAGTCTGTGGACCAGGCTCTGATGCCAACCAGAAGCACATCAGCGAGCGAGCTGTTCCTGAAGTCCATAGTTTTCTATACTAACTCCGCGTACACATCCGCCACGCCTCTCCTGCCTTCCTGTGGAGCGTCGTCGGCTGCGGGTGAATGAGCGGGTACGCAGGAATTAGCGTGCCGCAAAATGTGCGCTTGACTACGCGTACGCGTTGCTACTGTAAAAAACAGGAACACAGTGGGCTTAACTCCAGTGGTGTCAGGACAGGATGCATGGTGTGAGGCCACTCTACTGACCAGCACCCTCCCACTGGAAACACTCAACGCTCAGATCACTCTACTGACCAGCCCTCTCCCGCTGGGAACCAGATGAACTGGACACTCAACGCTCAGATCACTGTACTGACCAACCCTCTCCTGCTGGAAACCAGATGAACTGGACACTCAACGCTCAGATCACTCTACTGACCAGCCCTCTCCCGCTGGGAACCAGATGAACTGGACACTCAACGCTCAGATCACTGTACTGACCAACCCTCTCCTGCTGGAAACCAGATGAACTGGACACTCAACGCTCAGATCCCTCTACTGACCAGCCCTCTCCCGCTGGGAACCAGATGAACTGGACACTCAACGCTCAGATCACTGTACTGACCAACCCTCTCCTGCTGGAAACCAGATGAACTGGACACTCAACGCTCAGATCACTCTACCCTTCTCTCTTAGTCTTACAGTATTCTTACCTCCTTATCACCAAATCACCCTGACCAGGCCATGGGTTCAGCCCTGGAGGCTAAGTGTGATTCATGATTAGACCACCACGGAAACACCACCAGTAAACTCCTGGACTGATATGTAAACACAGATTCTGCACACTTGTGAGAGCACTTGAACGTGGCTGCTCCTCTCTGAAATGGCTTTCTTTGTAACCCATACAGTATGTCTGTCGTTTCCTCTCAATGAGTCTTTCTTCTCACTCAAAATCACCTGCTATACAAATAAACATGCCTTGTTTTCTCATCTAGCAGACACGCACACGCATGCACATACACACACACACACACACGCACGCAGGCACGCACACAAACTCGAGTTATAGCAGGGGACACAAGTGAGTACAAGTTGAGGTCTTGTTTTGTTTCATTGTTTGTGTGTGTGTGTATTTCTTGGCCGTTCCTTAGGGAGTGTATATCGAGGAGTTCATGTTGTTGGTTGATAGGGATGGGAGGGGAGGCGTGGTGAGGAAAGGAGAAGGGAGGAGGGGAGAATAAGTGTCTCTCTCTCTCTCTCTCTCTCTCTCTCTCTCTCTCTCTCTCTTTCTCTCTCTCCCTCTCTCCCTCTCTCCCTCTCTCTCTCTCCCTCTCTCTCTCCCCCTCTCTCTCTCCCTCTCCCTCTCTATCTCTCTTTCTCTCTCCCCCCCCCCTCTCTCTCTCTCCAATTACACATGACACAGTGGGCAGCTAGAAGGAGAGCAATCAAGGAAATGAGGCCCCTACAGAGGACAGACTACAGGATCAGGGATGACATGCCTGCCAACCAGCTTGAGCTTCCACGTCCTTCCTCCCTCTCTCTCTGCCTCTCTCTCTCCCTCTTTCTTTCTCTCTCACCCTCTCTCTCTGTCTCTCTCTCGTTCTCTCCCTCTCTTTCTCCCTCCCCCCGCTCTCTCTCTCTCTCTTACTCTCTCTCTCTCCCTCTTTGCCCTACTTATAGTACTTATGCTGTTTTTTTCTCACTCTCCCATTTGCTCTTCTCTTTACTCACACTGTTTTGTGTCTGTCTGTCGGTCTCGCTGTCTAGCTGTCTGCCAGTCTAGCTATATGTCTCTCTGTCTAGCTGTCTGTCTGTCGGGTCTGACTGGCTGGCTTTCTGCCTGCCTATCATTTGTATGTCTGCCTGCCTGTCTTTCTGACACCTGCCTATTATCTGTCTGTGTGTCTGCATGCCTGCCTGCCTGTCTATCTGCCGGTCTTTCTGTCTATCTGTCTCTCTCTGTATCTCTGCCTCTCTCTCTTTTCTCCTTCCCTCTTTCTTCTTTGTCTGTCCCTGTAAACATGCATACCATAATACTCACTTTCTCTCATTCCTAGCTCTCTGGTTCCCTTATTTTATTTATTTATTTATTTTATTGGTTTATTTGGTGAGGACAGTGCATATTAATGAACACATACAAATACATGACTGTGTAAACATGCCGGATTTAGCTAGGAGCTAGTTTCCATTCGCAGTCCTCAAACATTAAACATTAAAAAGAAGTACTCACAGAAGGACAAACATTAAAATACAATTACAATAATAATAAAAATAATAAAAAACTAAATCTAAGAGGCTATATAAAGTGCTGATGCTCATCAAGCACTACAGTCAAAGTGCTAATGCTAAAGTGCTGTATATAAAGTGCTGTATGCTAAAGTGCCATGTGTGAGATGCTGTTCAGTCTTCATATATGTTCGCAGGTTTGATTATGTATAAGCCATTTTTGGCGTTCCCTGCTCTCTCTCCCTCTCTCTCTGCTATTGACTTGACTAGTTCAACTCAACAGTGTTATGGTCACCCTGGTAGAATGGAACGGCCAGTGACCACTAAGCCTACTAAAGCCATTGTCCTGACTCACAGTCACTGATGCATTGTGAAAACATGGACGTGCAAAAATGTGCGATTACTGTACCTTTGCAACATCTACATTCGCCAACCCTAGCTTTGTTCATTGTACTAACTTTAACCTGCTGCCACAGCTGGCGTAGTGTTGTTATACTGAGTATCAGCATGGCTGTGATGCGATTGCAGGTACTGCAGCCTCGTATTTGCTGATATTCAGTGTAATAGCACTCCCTCAAAAAAAAACTCACAAAAACACTGTAAATAATTTAAAAGCCTATGCCTGCCCTTATGGGGCAGTATAATGACAGGATTGGTGAGTGCCTCTGTAATAAGTGCCTCAAGTTCAAAGGATCGATGCTCCAATAGCCTGTTTGTGTCCCTAACTACTGTGATTGCTGATAGCATCATCCACCTGCCGGGGAGAATTGATCACACATTACAAAACACTCATCTAGCAGGCGTTTTTATCCAAAATGACTTATAATAATTGCATTGAATGTCGATAGCCAGTGTAGTACTTCCCAGCAGAGCTCACAAGTGTATCTCCTTTCTAAACAAGTGTTTATAAGAGCATAAACTAGTGTTTAAAGGAGAATGCTCTTTTTCGATAACCTGGACCTTATTTACGGCATATTATAAGACGTTTGACTCACGAGATAACTTTGGTATAATTCGGAGGCCTGTAGAAGAAATTTAAAATCCAGCGCGAGCCAAGTATATCCATGTAATGGCGGCGGACGGGGAACCGAGAACGCAGCTTCTAAAAAATGTATTTTCTGCCGTGAAACGGTTGTTTTCATCAATCTATTTTTATGAATCGCTAGTTGTGCTTCCATAGAGCGATGGCTTGTTGTGATTTTCACACGCCTCTGTAATGTGATCTTTAGAAACGTCTTTAGAAACTAAATAAAGCTTCCCCACTTGCTCCAGCACGCATGTGCACGGCGTGCAGACTGGCTATTCTCCGTCTGTAGGCTACACTCATGGCTCACATTCTCTATGCTACGATCGGCTTGTTGGTGCCTGGAATATTGTGTGCAGTATGGCTGAATATTTATCAGATTTTGAGGATATAGAAGATGACTTAGAATATGATGGAAGCCGATTGTAGCGTAGAGAATGTGAGCCGCGAGAGTCTTTCCCATCACAGTATGTAGCCCTACTGGTCACGCAGGATTCCTATGGGGTAAATATCTAGCTGTGACATTTATACTTTTTTAAGTCGACCTGCTAGCTTCTCACTTGGCTCAACAAGAACATGATCTTCCCTTGGTGTCTATGGTTGTGAATTCAAGCCCTCGGTGATGCAGAATAAACATGTTGATGCCTAATCGGGCATTGTTCTGTTTGGGTATCAGATACAAGATATATATTTTTAATTTAAGAAGTTTTAAATAATTAGGGTCTGGGCAGAGACCCTCATTTATTTGTTATTTATACCATGGTCTGGGTGAATACTCGATTCTGATTGGCTGGAGGGGTGGTGGTTAAAACCGTATATTGCACACCTTATAATGCACACCTCGGCTGAAGTTTAATCACCGTTCTAAATCATTGCGCCATTAAACCCATGTTAACTATGGGATGTTACATAACATGTTTCACTGTTTCAACATTTCAACGTAACAGCCTTTTAATGTCAATTTTAGGACTGTCCGTCAGTTTAGTTTGTCTTTTTTCTTTTTCACCGGCCAAAGTAAAAACGTAGATTCCCAATATGTGGTCTGTTTATCACAATAAAGCCTGTTTGAAAATATGTTGTAACTTTGTCGGTTCCCCGTAGTGTCTCAGATGTAGTAGCCAAACTAGTTTCATCCACCGCTGTATCTATAGCAACAGTTAACGGCTTTGATAGCTGAGCTCTTTGATGTTTCTATGGTGATTGGTCTCCACACCTCTCTCCCGGATATATACCAACCACAGCCTGTGGAGCACTGCAGTGGGTCGGCTGTCGGATGCCGGTCTGGAAAGCCGACAGATTATGTCTGTCACAGGCCACAGATGTGGGACGAGCCTCAGATCGTACTGGGCACCATCGGTTTCAGAGAGGAGAGCATGGAGCCAGATTTTGTCAGGCAGTCAGCATCCTACGGCGTCCACCTCCACATCCGTTGTCAAGCAGCTGATGCAGCCATCCACTTTGGGATAATCTCTCCCAATTTCACTTGAAAATTTCACTATAAATGGCAATATGGTTTTTAATTTTAGCTAGAGGAGAAAATAATAATTAGGCAATGGTAGCCTAACTTGTTGTCTAGCCTAGTTGTGTAGCCTATTTATTTATTTATTTATTTAGCGATTAGCTAACTTTCTTTCTTTCTTTCTTTCTTTCTTTCTTTAATTATCTAGCCTAATTATGAAGCTATTAAACCTATCATTTTTTTCTAATCTAGATCTGTTGATGTCTGTGATTTTGTGTAGCCTACATGTAACCCAATCTTTATTATTTCAACAAAGCCAATTACATCAAATGACTAGGTCATGAATAATCCTTTTGAACACAACAGCCTAACCATCGTAGGTGTTTAATACACTACATCGTAGTGTATTAAAAACACATTTCTATATATTTGAATGCAGGCACTTCGCAAACACACACACATATTTTTGGAGAGTTCCGGACGCTGAATGTGCATTAACTTCGGGCTGTCAGGCAAGTGGCAATGATAAGCCAGCTAACGTTACAAAGCATATAACATCGAAATGGAGGTTATTGATTCTGGGATTGAGTTTACAAACCAGCCTTTTGCCTTTTTTCTTTTTTTTTTTACCGTTAGCATTAGTTCATGGCTAGCTCGCAATGCAACCTAGAAAGGTGCAGATTCATCCAAGGCGTACATAGCAACGCGTTCTAGTTCAGATCGAGGGACTATATCAAATCATAAACTTTGTATTTCTATATATTTTAATGTAGAAAATGTGAGTAAATGGCACATATTGTTTTTGGCAAAATTACCATGGTATACTTCGCGGAGGGTTGTTATCCGCCTCCGCGTCGTGCATCCAAACCGTATAATGCGCAGCTCCTCGTTGATTATCCCTTACTTGTCTCCTTCCTCCTCAAACCGCCCGTCCCTGACCCAGTGCTGCGCAGCAGCTGTAATTCCAATCACTATGGCAACGGAGGCAGTTGAGTCTAAAGGGCAAAAGGAGCTAGAGGGAAGAGATATGTTTTTAGTTTTCTTTTAAAAGTATTTAGCGAGCTGGCTTCCCTGATACAGTATCTATAGGTATTGTGTTCCATAGCTTTGGGCCATAATTGACAAAGGCTGCACTCCTGATCTTCTTCTGACTGTTGCTGGGAACTTCTAGTAAACCAGCAGTGGATCATCGCAGTGTTCTTGAAGGCACGTAGTTGACCAGAGAGTTAGCAATGTAGCTTGGTCCTGGCCCATTAAGGGCTTCATATATAAGGAGGAGGAGGAGCTAAGACTGGACTAATGTGCTCTCTCCTGTTGATTTTTGTTAATAGTCAGGTTGCAGAGTTTTGAATGAGCTGAAGTCTCTCAGGGTTTTTTGGGGGGAGACCAGTGAAGACTCCATTACAATAATCAATGCAATAATCAGTTTGTGTATGCATATTGTCAGTCTTCTTCTGGCAGTATCACCTCCCCCCTCACATCTCGTGTCCTCTGAATTACAGAGGACACATACTGTACACACACACACGCACGCACGCACACACACACACACACCTTACCACCTCTCCAAATCATCATAATATTCAGTGGCACAGACAGTATACATAGAACATAACCCCATACATGTTTAGAGCTGTGAAGATTCTCGCTATCAACACCATGGAAGGCCTACCAGCTCGATGTTATGACAGACTAGGTCAGTTCACTCATACCTATCCATTCCACTCAGATCTAGTCCCTGTGGCTGGAAGCTGCTGTGTCATTAGTGATCTCTCTTCCTGACTGACAGCGTGTCACACTCTTTTTCTTCCCCTAGTCCTCTCATCCTGAGCACTGAGCGATTTATTACCCCCCACCCCCACATGCCTGGGGGTTGAGTGCTAGTGGGCTCTTGGGGCCAGGCTAATGTATGTGGGTCAAGGTTAAGTGCTCCCCTGTCTGGGGCTTGTCTGAGAGGTTAACCCCCTAACTCTTCAGAGTGACTGGATGGTTAATTTAGGCGTTATGTGCACACACACAGACACACATACACACGCACACACAATTACACACACACACACACACACATACACATACACACACACACACTTTCTCTTTCACACACACTTTCTCTTTCACAGTCATGACTGGCTCAAGAACATGACATAAACAAAACCAAAAAGGGGAGACCGATAACCGAAGCTCAGAGTAATCAAATAACAAACTAAGGTCACAGACACACATACACCGTGTGCTAGGAGACAATCTCCCAGAACACTGAATGGCAGGACAATATATAGGGCTTGGGAAAATTTAGTCCCAGACACGACCATCTTGTTTCTACACAGGTGTATCTATTTGTCTGATTGCATAGGATTCTATGCAGTAGAGCCATTCAGACAAATAGATACACCTGTGTAGAAACAAGATGGTCGTGTCTGGGACTACATTTTCCCAAGCCCTATGGGAGGCTGGCCAGCTGAGCCCAGGTGCTCTCAATAGCAGCCCAATCAGCCCAGTAGCAGCTCCCAATCACTCAATCAGCCTGACGGTCCTCCTGGCCCTGCCCACCAGCTCCAAATCACTCAATCAGCCTGACGGTCCTCCTGGCCCCGCCCACAAGCCCCAAACCTGGAGAGAGAACACACAGCAAGGCAGGCAGAACCAAGGGGACCGTCACAATGCACACACACATCAGGCTACGTTCACAAAACACACACACACTCCCTTCTTACTGTACCGCCCTCCCATGTTCTTGCCAGGGCGGCTGTAGTTATTAAACGTGTCACTTGTGATGCAGAACGCGCCGCGCTCTCCTCACCTCTCTCCAGTGGAGTTTGGGTAGGGTAATTATCTCACCGGATGGCAGCACCGTCCCACAACACCAGAGGCTGCGAGACGTGACACATTCACACACACGCACACCAGCAGTAACTCACACGCTCAGATACACACACAAACGAAAGAAGAGCTGGGAGCTGTCACTCATTAGCATATTGCTGTCACAACCCATTGTGTGGGTACATGAAGTCTATGGACAGTTACTACAAAAAGGTTATTACTGTATGTCTAAACACTTGGCCTTCCACTCCATCTCTGCCAACTCTAAACTGGGGTTTGTGTTTAAAAAAACAAACAAAAAAAACATGTTGTGGTCCATGGTAAACTTTTCTAGGGGCCTTTATTAACAAATATGGAGAGGGAACTTGAGTTAATTTGTGTAAACATACTTTTGGACTTATGCAAAGGAGTATGATGAAAGTTGGATCTAAGTAGGACATAGGATCTCTGCATGTTGATGGCCTGGCTGTGCACCATCTGCACTTCTTAGCGAGTTAGCGCGCCCCGGGAAGTGACACTCGCTCCCATTGGAAATGCAAAGCGTGAAACGTCTATATTTAGGCCCCCAACAGGGGTACAAAACACATGCTTATATGTGATGTATTCTCACACTTTATCTCTTCTGCTCTGTCTGTCTGTCTCTCTCTCTCCTCGTGACAATGCCGCTCCTTTTCCACATCAGTTCAAGTATATGTCTCTCTCTCTCTCACACACACACACGCGCACACACACACACACACACACACAACCCCCATAGGTGCTATGCTAATACCTGTTTCTGATCGAGTGGCTGGGGTGACAGCAGGTATAGGCAGCCCTCCATGCTCCAAGTACCTCATTGATCCGGGTGTTTAATAACCCTACTCTGCACTACATCCATCAGTGAGCTCTGGTCTATAGTATTTGGCACATGTCACTGCTGGAAGTGATCTTGGGAGGTGGAATGCAGTCCCATAAGTGTAGCGGAGATATGCCTGTGAGAGTGTGTGCGTGCATGTGTGTGTGAGAGAGAGAGGGAGTGTGTGTGTGCATGGGGAGGGGGCTGAACATCAGAGTGGGCATCGTAGTGAAGGACTAAGTCCGCCAGATTGGACAGGGAGTCATCGTAGTGAAGGACTAAGCCCGCCAGATTGGACAGAGTCATCGTAGTGAAGGACTAAACCCGCCATATTGGACAGGGAGTCATCGTAGTGAAGGACTAAGCCCGCCAGATTGGACAGGGAGTCATCGTAGTGAAGGACTAAGCCCCCCCCCAGATTGGACGGGAGGGAGGAGATGCCTCACGCCCGTGGGCTGTCTCAGTGGGGAAACAGAAGGCGTTGCTCCCTTGACCCTGGACTGGCTGGATGGTGCTGCGTGCGTTCCCCCCCCCCCCCCGGCCCTTCTCCCCAGGTCATTTTGAGTTTGTCCTGAATACCTGTGTCCCACTGGTGCCAGTAACGCTCTGTTGTGTGGTTGTCTGTTAAGCCCGCGGTATACTGCGTTTGCCGTGCGTATTTTGCGACGTGTTAATTTCTGCACAGCCAAACAGCAGCCAACAGAACGCAGGACACTCATGGTAGCCATCTAAAGCCTAGTTTATACTCAGTCGACAAGTGTCGTACGACAAATGTCTGACGACAGAAAAAAAATGTTGACCGACATTTAGCATTTATACCTCAGCGAAGTGTCTGATCACCTCCATGGTAACTTGCAGACGCGTGGCTGATTGATCCATGGCAACGAACGTGCCTTCTATCTAGCTATGCAATCACAGCTGTGCAACGAAAGTAACAGTGTCTGCGACATTAGAAGGTTTGGTAGGTGTAAGACACCCCTGTCCGACACAAAACAATTTCGACAGTGACGTCATTTCTGTCTGTTGACACTTTCAAAAGTGTCGTACGACGAAGTATAAATTGGCCTTTACAGTACGTGTACGCCTGGTTAAAGGTAAGTATACCGCGGGTTTATGGGTTGCTGCCTCGCCCACTCTGGAAGCCCCCTTTCTCGGGCGTCACACTGAAAGGGTGATGAGGGGATGACCTTACTGTAGCTTCTGTGTTGAAACTGCGCTCACTGTCCACATACCCTGGCACCGGAGAGCAGGCGTCTGTTACACAAATGCAGGCATGTGAGCACGCACATATACACACACACACACACATATACACACGTGCGCACAAGCACACACACACACATATACACACATATACACACACGCACACACACACTGCCCTTTGTTCACACAAATACCATCAACAGGCCTCCTTTAACATGCCCTTTCCCCCTCAAACACACACACACAAACAGACACACACACAGTCCTCAGTGGGGTAGAACATATGTTTGCCCCCCTCCCTGCCCCCCCTCCACACCCATGGGTAGTCTGGTGAAGGGGACGGGGACAGTAATGTTTATGAGATGTACTCATTAATATGACAGAACAAGCACTGGGGAGGGATTTACCGCTACGCCCAGACTCTCCGACCGTCTGCCGGCAGCTCACACTGACACGATTCTACGTTCTCTGTTCAACTTCTAAATGCGTGGGTGGGTTGTGTCACAATGACTGAGTGTGTGCGTATGCCGTTTGTTTTTGTAAGATAAGAAATGCATTATGGGACCCCCCTGCTGTGTCTCGTTGTCGGCCAACCAGTTGTTAGCCCAGAGTTTTCAAAAGCTGAATCCCAATCTGAGTGCGCAAACCACCCTTGCGGCCCCTCGCACTTGCGGCCTGAGGCCTGAGCACTAAATTGACATCAGCTGGAAGGGCCAGAGGGTGCAGGGCCGTGAATTAAATGGGACAGCACTTCCAGCGGCATGCCAACGATTCCCAAGCCAGTTAAGCTCAATGCCCCTCCCACTTCGTTTTCATTGGCTGCCGCGTCCCTCCACGCAGAGGCTGCTCTGACAGTTCCGCTCGGCTCTGCAAATTGACTTGCTTGATCTGTTTTAAATTAATAATAATTTAAAATGTATGTTGGTTGGGATATGTTTGCAGCATGTGGATTTCAAGATAAATGTTGTGTTATCGGCAAATGTCATCATTTATGTGTGATTCACTCGGATGATGACTCGGATGCACTCGAGCACTGTGTCACATGAGACGCGGTGGACTGTGGGTATTTTCTGCTCCTAAGTCCGCAAAATTGCAGACTCTCGGTAAGTGCGGTTAAAGTGCCCAAAATGGCGGCAGTGGCGCACTTGTGGATTTAGCAATTCCGTTTTGGGACTACCCTGAGCCCTTGTGGACTTGGGGGGAATGCGCATGTAAGGCCACAAGGCCGCGAGTGCTCTGCACTTTCGCCTAAGTGCGTGATTTGGGATTCAGCTAAAGAGGATAACACTGGCGCCTAAACCACTTATTTTTATCTGCTGTATTTTGTACACTGTCCACTTTTTTCCATCTTTTCCATCTACCATTTTATCTGTTTTGGAAGCAGCAAACTGAATGGGCAGCTACCATTCTCATAAAGATGAAAGACAAAAGATGAACACAACCATGAAGTGCTGATACATGTCTGTGTGATGTTAAAGGCCAATTTATACTTTTGAAAGTGTAGACAGACAGGGGTGTCTTGCACCTACCAAACTTTCTAATGTCGCAGACGCCGTCACTTTTGTCGCACAGCTGTGATTGGATAGCTAGATAGAAGGCACTTTCGTTGCCATGGATATGCTTTGGCTTCCTTGTTTTGGTTTTGGCTGAACAGCTGATGTAACAGCCCCGAGTTTGATGTTGTCATACAATCAACCACGCAGCTGTCTGTTGACAGACATTGCTTAAACACGTTTTTCGAATGAAGACCTTCTTTTCTCAATTCTAAACACAAACCACAAAAGGAAGATACCTTGAGCAAGACACCTAACCCCAAATTGCTCCCAATGAGCAGGTTAGCACCTTGCATGCCAGCTGCCGCCATTGGTGTGTGAATGTGTGTGTGAATGGATGAATGGGAGGCCATTGTAAAGCGATTTGAGTGCTGCTAAGGTGGAAAAGTGCTATATAAGTGCAGGCCATTTACCATATAATGTTTTACGTATGGTATACTCAAATATAAAACAACACACATATGCGGTAACAGAAAAAATATTTTATTCCACACTCAAAAGTAAAGACATAACAAAGAAAAGAGAGTAAGGCCACATCCTGCCTTTGGTGCCTGTCTGGCCAAAGAACCTCATCAACATTGCATGCAATGTTCTCCCTGGCCAGGCAACGGGGGAAGTAATGCTTGGAATGCTGCATGAACCCTTGACAGGCCTCCGCCGTGATGTCCTCACCACGCCTCCTCCATGACCTGGAGCAGTGGGACGCGCTGTTGGGGATTTCTCTCATACAACTTCCATCTCCACACAGAGAAGAGCTCCTCGATGGGGTTGAGGAAAGGGGATATGAGTAGGATGAGTAGTATATTATAGGAGTATGGAGGGAGAAACACAACTGAAAAGTTTGGGTGGTTGGTGAACCAGTCTCGGACCACAGCAGCTCGGAGGAAACTCATGTTGTCCCAGAGAGGACACCGTAGTTGAGCTGCTGTGGCCCACAGAACTGGTCTGGAGGAATGAGGTGATGGTGAAGCGTGTCCAGGAATGTCAGAAGAGCGGTATTGTAGGGCCCGAAGGTGGAATGGTGATTCATGACAGTACACATTGTTATGTTCCCTCCGCGCTGGCCTGGGACCTCCACGATGGCACGATGGCCGATGATATTGCTGCCCCGACGCCTTCTTTTCACGAGGTTAAAGCTCGCTCCGTGCAGCTCAGCGGTCCGTCCGTCCATGAACTCGATGCATCTAGCTCCACAACTCTCTGAAATACACAGCATGACAGTGTCAGACATGGACCTGGAGCGGACAATACAGCATGCCATTGTGATACAATGTGAAGAAATACTGTAACTGCATCATATTACAGGTGCTGAATATAGCACTCACTTGCTCATAATCGTGGCACAGTGCTTTGACCCGATCTGAATTTCTGTCGAATGGGACTCTTGGTCTTCAATACTGTAATTATTGCTGTATTTGTCTCAGGGTTATGGCATTGTTTTCCAAGACCATGTGGACAAGTGCAGTCTCCTGCTGGGCTGTGAGTGGACGTCCCCTCCCACCACCGTGTGGTCATCCTTCATTCCTGAAAAAGATACAGATACAGTAACAGAATTACATATTGTACTGACAAAGTAGGAATGCGGTTCCCAATCTCATCATATGTGCAGTACATACTGTAGAACATGCTTTGTTTACTACGGTCCACTTACAACACTATATTCTACAGTAATGACTGAGTGCTGTATTGATACAGTATGCAGTACTACATACAGTAAAGTCAAGTGAGTAGTATTTCTCACCTATGTTCATTCCTGAATGTCCATATGATGGATGCCACCGTGAAGCGTCTCAGGTTGGGTTGGACCCTCAGGCCGGCCTCCTTCATCGTCAACACATGGTTGAGGACATGGTCAATTATAGTGGCCCGAATCTCATCAGTGATGGCGGCTCTCCTTCTTCCTCTTCCTCATTGTCCTCCTCGTCCTCCTCCTCCCCCTCCTTGTCCTCCTCTCCCCCATCTTGTCCTCCTCTTCCCCCTCCTTGTTCTCCTCTTCCTCCTCCTCGTCTTTGTCCACCTTCTCATCCTTGTCCTCCTCCTCGTTGTTCTCCTCTTCCTCCTCTTCCTCCTCTCACTCGTACGCCTCTGCCTCTCTGGATACCTCTCTCTTCAACTTCATCCATTATTCTCCAAACCAGGAGCTCACCTCTGACCCTTTATGTTGCTCAAGCTCTGATTGCAAATTGATCAACAGAGTTCAGTGTTTAACAATTGATTGGTTCAGTGTTCCAGGTGAAGACGGTGAGATTTTATTGGAAAGGAGTGTGCAAAATATTGAGAGTTGTGTGTAGTGTTTAGAGAAAAGGGTGGTTTGGAATTGACAACTGAGTGTAAAGCAGACGTGTGTGTTTGCAGTTCAGCAGAATTGGTTTAGTGATTTGGTAAACGAGTCAAAGGTTGTGCACATTGTATCTTAAGTTCCAGTTTTTGTGTTTAATCAATTGAGAAAAACTGTAAGCTTTAGTCCACTGCAGTCTGTGAAGGGTTCCTGGGTGTGCTTGTTTTGTAACTCAAGGTAGCACAGGTGGGTGGTGGTTTTTGCATTTGGATCATTGTAAAAGTGGTTAATTTTTTTTTTTACAAAATTAACAAAAAATTAATACATAAATAAAAAATAATAAATAATAATAATAATATATCAAAGAAAAGGAAAACCCAGGCCACCCCAGGTTTCAAAACATGCACAATAAACCTCAACCCCATATTGGTCTGTAACTTGCTTTCTCTCCCTTTACCCCCCCTCTCCACCCTCCCTCTCCACCTCCCCACCCCCTCCCTGTCTGCCTCTCTCCCTCTTCCCCCCTGCCCTCTCCCCCCACCTCTCTCTGTCTTCCCCTCCTCCCCAGGGCGGTGGTCCACATCCAGGTGAACGACGTGAACGAGTTCCCCCCCGTGTTCCGGGAGGCCCAGTACCGGGCCGCGCTGACGGAGGGGAAGATCTACGACAGCATCCTCCAGGTGGAGGCCACCGACCAGGACTGCTCGCCCCAGTACAGCCAGATCTGCAACTACCAGATCACCACCGCTGACACGCCCTTCGCCATCGACCGCAACGGTTAGTGGCGTGGCCGAACACCGTGGCTGGTTTAGATTGTTGATCTCAAACATACCGCTGTACATTAGACAGACAGAGAGAGAGAGAGATACATCAAGACAGACTATGTGTGTGTGTGTGTGTGTGTGTGAGAGAGAGAGAGAGAGAGAGAGAGAAAGAGAGAGTGAGAAAGAGAGATAGAGAGAGTGTGTGTGTGTGTGTGTGTGTGTGTGTGTGTGTGTGTGTGTGTGTGTGTGTGTGTGTGTGTGTGTGTGTGTGTGTGTGTGTGTGTGTGTGTGTGTGTGAGAGAAAGAGAGAGAGAGAGAGAGGGAGTGTGTAAACACACTGACAGATGTATTTCCCAGAGGTAAAGGATGCTCTTCATTAACCTCAGACAAGGTCAAACTCTGCTTCCAGGTCCACCAGGAGTCAATGGACAAATGAGCTCTCTCTCTCCCTCTCTCTCACACACACACACACACACACACACACACACACACGTACGTACCCCCTTATCAGATTTCTCCATATCCTCCAGTGACCTTCCTTCCTCTTCTCTCTCACCCTAACAAGGAAGTGGTTCTGTCTCCGTCTCTCCGGGGCCCCCAGTCGCACTGCCGTCCATCCACCTGTCAGTACCTGCTGTGCGACTGGGGGACGGGTGCGAGCCAAATCCGAACCGGATGCAGAGTGACGGATGTGCGGAGCCCCTGGCCAGACAGACCAGAGCGCTGCTTAGTTCTGAGTGGGCTCGATCTATCACTAACCACAGGAGGCTTTGCCTGAGTGGGCTGTTCAGGACAAGAGCACCTGGAGGAGGGAGGGAGAGAGAGGGATGGGTGGAGGGAGGGATGGGTGGAGGGAGAGAGAGAGGAATGGGTGGAGGAAGAGAGAGAGGGATGGGTGAGGGAGGGAGAGAGGGATGGGTGGAGGGAGGGAGAGAGGAATGGGTGGAGGGAGAGAGAGGGATGGGTAGAGGGAGAGAGAGAGGGATGGGTAGAGAGAGAGAGAGGGATGAGTGGAGGGAGAGAGAGAGGGATGGGTAGAGAGAGAGAGGGATGGGTGGAGGGAGAGAGAGAGGGATGGGTGTAGGGAGAGAGAGGGATGGGTAGAGGGAGAGAGAGAGGGATGGGTGGAGGGAGAGAAAGAGAGGGATGGGTGGAGGGAGAGACAGGGATGGGTAGAGGGAGAGAGAGAGGGATAGGTGGAGAGAGAGACAGGGATGGGTAGAGGGAGAGAGAGAGGGATCGGTAGAGAGAGAGAGAGAGAGAGAGAGAGAGAGGGATGGGTAGAGGGAGAGAGAGAGGGATGGGTAGAGAGAGAGAGGGATGGGTGGAGGGAGAGAGAGAGAGGGATGGCTGGAGGGATGGAGGGGGAGGGAGGGAGCAAGGAAGAGAGCGGGGGAAGAGGAGATGAAAGAGAAAGGGGTGAATGAGCAATGTGGAGGAGTGCGAGAGGGGATAAAAGAACAGAATGAGAAAAGAGAGGGGGATCAGTACAGAACAAATAAATGAACAAAACAGTGATTAGGGTATGGCATTTCAGATCAAAGAGAGATGCAGAGAGTAGAGGAGGAGGGAGGGAAAGAGAGAGAGAGAGAGCAGGGGGGTAGAATAGTTATTTATTAGCCCTGGTGTCAGTAGTCACAGAGCGATCTTATAGCTGCTGACTCAAAAAAGTTGATGTTACTGAAGAAACGGAAACGCATGCTTCTCTCATGCAGTAGAGGGTAGACAGTGTGTGTGTGTGTGTGTGTGTGTGTGTGTGTGTGTGGGGGGGGGGGGGGGGGTGAGAGAGAGAGAGGAGGAGAGAGAGAGAGAGAGGGAGAGAGAGAGAGAGTTTTTGCACATGTATGCATATGTATAATGTAATGAAATGATGCAGCCAACAGTGAAATTAAATGAGCTAGCAAAATATGCAACATGTCATGCAGGTGGAATTAATGACGCAGATCTGAGCGATCATCCACCTGACAGCAACAGAGAGAGAGAGACAAGAAGCTAGAGAGTAATGAGGATAGAGGAGGGAGAGAAGCGAACAATGGCCACCAATCCTGTCCGGATGGGATTAGTTTTACCTGGGGACGTTAGTAATATCATTTTTACCTGAGGACCCCAGTGATTTTAAGTACCGATCCGGATGGAAAAAGAATTATCTTTATTACTTCGACAAATTACCGAGTGCGCATGTCTGCCTGTCTGGTTTCGTCACACTATCGTATCCTGCCTAGTGCCTACCTGACCTGTACATGTGCTGACATGTTGTTTATTGCAGTGGGTCATGATCATAAGCATGTCAGAAAAGTGCCACCGTTTACTAGCCGCTAGCAAACACTAGCTAGTAACGTTAGCTATTTAGCTTACCTACTACATCCATGAATACGGCCCATCGCAGCAACTTGCGAGACCTGGCTCTTCTGCTGGACCTGATATAGTTTCTCCAGATTGGTGTCCATGAGGGGGTTGTAGAACGTGCAAAGGGTTCGTGAAACACCAGGATTTCCTCCATTTCACTTATTTTAGCAGTATAAAGTAGGCTACAGAAAGCCGGAAATTCAGTGTAATATCCCGCCCAAAATAATGTAAACAATGCATTTTCTATCAAATAGCTGACATGTCTATCCGGACGGTAATAAAATTACCAGTGGACCTCGGACTTCGCTGAAAAACAGTAGGTAATTTCAGCCGGATTACTTGCGTCCCCGGTGAAAATCACTGACATGGTCGATCCAGACGGAAATAAAATTATTGAATTACCCTGGTAAAAATTACATTACCTGAGGTCCCCAGGTAAAACTAATCTCGTCCGGACAGGGCTATAGTCAGTATTTACCTCGAATGCCCTCATTTCAACACTTTTAATTGTAAAGTCATGGAAGCATTCAACATTCAGCACATCATTCTTTATTAAAAAGCCGGCGTCTCAAAGTATCAGGTTAGCCAGTCATGCCACTCATTATGCTTCTCAACAACATTTTTAAATTGCTAACAAGCACTGCGGGACCCTAAAATGGCGTTTTGTAATCTGTACACGCTCTTGGCCAGCATTCAATAGTCTGCAACATTAAGTCCCATTAAGTTTGATTCAGTGGTGTTGTCATCGGCTTGTAGTTTTACCTTATCAAATATTAATCAGCACATTAGGACTACAAATCCCCTCATGCATTCTGCCTGGCAGGAACAGGATCTGAGGGTAGTTAATACATCCTATTTACCAATGTCATAGTAAATGGTTAGTCGTTGTTATGTGGCCTTGTGGCACTGTTATCCTTAAACAATATTGCAGATTTGTTTTCAAGCAATCGCAAGTCCACACACACAGTATACACACATACACGCACGCACGAGCACATGCCAATAACGACCCTCACACAAATACTATACTCTAAGCTGTAGGCTATCACAATCACGAGAAATCACACACACACACACACACACACACACACACACACACACACACAAGAGAGAGAAAGAGAGAGTCAATATCTTATACACTTCACCTCTTATGCCTTTGATGGGTTTTTGGGCAGTATAATTTCTCTGGAGCGTCCAGAGTGTGACCTTGTGTGGCCCTTCCTCCCAGGTAATGTCAGGAACACGGAGAAGCTGAGCTATGATCGGCAGCAGCTGTACGAGATCCTGATCACCGCCTTCGACTGTGGCCAGAAGAGGGCAACACAGAGCGTCCCGGTCCGCATCGACGTCAAGCCCGTCTGCAAACCCGGCTGGCAAGGTTGGTACATCCATCTCTGTACGTACACCCGTGTGTGTATAAATCGTTAGTTAGGGTTTAGGGTCAACGTTTAGGGTCAAAGGTTGTTTAGATTTTAGGCTTAGGTTAAGTTTTTTAGTTTTTTGGGGAGTTAGGGTTAGGGTCCAGGTGTGTGTGTGTGTGTGTGTGTGTGTGTGTGTGTGTGTGTGTGTGTGTGTGTGTGTGAGAGAGAGAGAGAGAGAAAGAGAGAGTGAAATAAGTATGAGACAACATTAGAGATGAACAGAGATTGACAGGGTCTGTGTGTGTACAGTATGCATCTGTGTGGATTTTCAAAGCTGTCCCCAGCCGATACTTACTTAGGTACTGTTTGCATTTTAGACTTTGGCTAGCTAACTGTCTGGCTTTCATTTACACAGTCAGAGCACACACACACACACACACATACAGTACCTTGAAGCACATCAAGTCCCTGACCCGTACATGTTTTTTCCAATTGCAAAACTCAGATCTTTGTATCTCACTCTGAGTTAGAAATGATTATCCACGCCTTTGTCTCATCACGCCTGGATTATTGTAATTCTCTTTTTACTTGCCTCACCAAAGCATCCTTAGAACGCCTTCAGCTGGTCCAAAATGACTACGTCCAGCAGAACTTCTCATATTACTCCTGTCCTGGGGCCTCATTTATCAAAGAGCGTGTAAATTCTGGTGTAAAATAGGGCGTACGACGAAAACGCGGAAAATGCGAAATGTAGCGTACGACGAGAATATTTACACGCTTTTCGGATCTATCAAAAATGTCGTATGCCCTTTTCTGCACGGGAAATCCGAGACCGGCGGGGAAGAGAGCGTACGCGCACGCGCCCCGTGTTCCGCCCCCTCCACGCCCTAATCCAACCATATATGGTCAAAACCATGAGTGGGCAAACGTGGTTTCCCGGAAGGAACCGGCTTAAAAAGGTAGCGTGGAGCACCCAGGCGGGACAATGAAACATGGAACGAAGAGCAAAGAAGAGGAACTTTTCGGAGACGGAGGTGCATGTGCTAGTTGGTGAGGTCCACGTGAGGAAGGCAATCCTCTTCGGAAGGTATAAATCGCCTACGTTTGTCTGTTTGCTCCTACAGCTTAGTAGCCTACTTTAGCTACGTGTTGTGCATCTAGGATTGGGCATACACGGACATACTGTAACATGTGGCTGTGAGGAAAGAGAACATTCTGTGGTAGGCTATGATTAAATTAGGACCAAACACAGGGAACAATAACGCAGATGACCACTTCATAATGTTAGAACACATTAAACATTTTCCCCTCTGGGAAATTAAGACTCATCTAAATCACCCGGTAAATCACAGCATTTATTTGACTGCCAACAGAAAAACATATCAAATGAATATGGCTGCACAATGAAATGTTTAATGCATAATCAAGTTCACAGACAAACTCAAGGAACATGATTGAAATTGTTTCTCCAGACTCTGACGTGGGGTGGGACTCAGAGGAGGGGGAGTCTGCAGTGGTCCTTGACCTGACGGTCGTGCCCCCGCGAGTTGTACCCTCCACCTTCTTATTAGCTTTGAATATATATCTTGGCAAACATAACACGGGATGATGTACAAGGAGGGGACAGATACCTAGTGAAAGTACTATTGGTTGCTAGTAAAAAGACAATAACGAGGGCTTGGTATAAGGTGGAACGCCCAACCAAGGAGCAGTGGCTGGGTGTTGTGGAGGAGATGTTAGGGAGAGGTTCACGCATGCATTGAGGATGCAGGAAGGAAAGTTTGAAGGGAGATGGGAAAAATGGATGGATTATAGAAGGAAGTGTGATGATACCACTAATATTAAAATTGTCATATTTGAGTAAGAAAAAAAAGCTGCATGGATGGATGTACCCATAAGCTGTTATTGTAGGTTTTTATGTTTTATTGTATTGTCGTTGTATGTATGGAAAATGCTAATAAAGATTAAAAGTAAATAAGACAAAGAATATGTATCTTGGTTATGGACACACCAACAAGCCAGCCGTCACGCGCAGCGCCTGCCTCCAGTCTAGTCCCTACCCTGCTGTGCGCCAGGATGAATGAGTCATGCGTGGAGCCAGGCCACCGTGCCACTACACTTGTGATGAGCATGTCGGCGTCACATATGATTTGGGTATTTCTAGTGTGCACATTTTAGCGATTCACATAGACGTATTCATTCACTGATGGTGCCCTTATGTGGGTGCAGTCGCCATCGCCGTCACCTATTTGGAGATCTCGGCCAGTAGGCCGAGTAGCGCCGGATTCATTTAGGCTCGCATTACGCACAGGAGGACTGTCATTTATATGCTTACCAAAGAGCAAACAGGTCCACATGATCACATATTAATGACAATCTAATTGGTCAATTATTGCCGTTTGATGGAGTGCCTGCATTAAGTGTGTGACATATGGCGCGGAAGGGTTTGGGACCGCGCATAGGTACAGTTTGGGGAACAAATCCATATCGAACCATGAATGAGCCGGTTAGAGGACACGTCTAATCTTGCATTGCGATATATGTTTGTGCTGAATTGGCCTAGTAGCCTACATGATTGTGCGTTCATGAACTGTCGCTCTTATTCTCTCCGTCAAACATAGTAATTCACCGACGCACCACCGGCGTCGCCAGTTCCCCCTGTGTTCAAGAAGGGCGTAGAACACCGTGTAAATCGGTAGGGCAAGCTGAGAGGTGTCCTACAAAAGCGCGGAGAAAGGCGACTAAATTTTCGCCCTTACGGCTTGATAAATCGCAATGTGGGGGGGGCAAATGGCGTACGCCTGAACTCGCGAAAAAGACCGTGTAAAAGAAGGCGTACCTCAATGATAAATGAGGCCCCTGGCCTCCTTGCACTGGCTCCCAGTAAATTTCAGGATCCAGTTCAAGGTTCTTGTAATTATGTATAGAGCCCTACATGGTCAGGCACCTGCCCCATGCACATGCTCTCAACAGGTCACTGGTCTGCTGACCAGGCTCTGTTGGTCGTCCCTCAAACCAGGCTTAAAGGCCCAGATACACCAACCCGACATCAAAGAACTAGCGCTGACGAGGATAACTGCCGTGTCGCCTTGCGTCGCCTCCCGTTGCCTGTTTCAGGGCCGACAAGTTTCACTTGAACACACCAAGCGTACAACAGCCAGCAGCCGACGAGCGTGTACGTTTCTGCACTTGCGTGAGATTAAATCACTCCATACCATCAGGTGGCAGTAGTCTGTATCATCAAGAGAAAATGGAAGACCATCGGATGTATAAAACGTAAACAACACAGCATTTGTTTAGCTACAAATACAGTACTCTCGCTCAGCATAGATGGTAATCTCTGAGAATGTCTAATAAATTGTGTAAATCGAAGATGTCTGATAAATTGAAATGAGCACTGTCGTTATCCGCCCTGGCTCCTCGTAGAACAGATGAAGAGGCATAGGGGAAGCAGAAACCGCATGAAATGCGTGAAAGTGTGCATGGATCCTACAGCGACAGTCAAGAAACTTCTGAACTGAAACTTGTGTCAAGAGCTAGAGATAAATGGAATATCCGACGTAAAAACATTGCTTGGCTCTTTCCTGATCAGCTCCACGAGTTGAAGGAACTAGTCAGTCCACTCATTCAGAGGCAAAACCACAAACTACCACGTCCGTAGGCGAACATCTGATTGCTGCACTTGGCAACAGGTAAGCTAAAGGTTTAGTTACATTACGTTACAGAATTTTCATTTTGTGTATTATGTTTTTTTATGGTTTCATAAGCGCAAGGATTTTGAATAAAGTGCTTAAACCTGTGCAATGTGCTTGTTAATATTTACAGGGGGGCGCTTTATGCGCCTTACCAGTTCAGAGTGTGTGTCAACAATTTGGAAACTCGTTCCTGAAACCTGTACCCCAATCTATGGTCAGGTTTTAAAAGATAAATATTTGAAGGTATGTGATATATACCTGTTTTAGATACTTCGATGTTTATAGTGCAGTCTGTAAGCATTTTAACAACAATGGACGACTAGAAGTCCATTCCTTTACAAGGCAGTCCATGGTGATGAGCCCTCTCTATGCTAAAATCAGATGCTGATGGGCCATACAGTATGTATGCTAAAATAGCACTCCCTGGCACATTGTGGATGACAATGGGAGAAAATTGGGGTTGCATAGGATACATGTAAATGGTTGTGTAACCCCCACCGGGACAATCAGTGGCCTGTACATTTCATTGGTTATACAATTCATTCATTTCACCTTGACACATTGTATTGTCATTTTGTCACAGTGGAAGAGTGGCAGCAAGTAGCAGGTGGATTCCAGGCTCAATGGAACTTCCCAAACTAGGTGCCTCGGTGCTCTGGATGGGAAAACACATAAGCATCTGCTCCCCACCAGGAAGAAGATGGAGACAAGACCCTGACCTGCGGCAGGCCTCCCTGCCATGCAAAACCGATGCTACAACACAAGGAAAGATGCAGAGGGATGAACTACACTGTTACTTTGTCTCTGATAGCGATCTGGTACATGTACCTTTTCAGTGGGACAAAATGTAGGAAATGTCATCGTTTAGTGTAGGGTTTTGATTTAGTTTTCTCTTGTTTATGCGCTACCCACATTGAACGCCGCACCAGCTCATGTGTGGCGAAGGAATAAGGGTTTATGTTTAAAAGTGTTTATGAACGAGGACTAAACTGAATTTTAGCTTACTGTCCTGTTTTAATGTTTTTCTGAAAAAAACAACTAGTCCCCCTAGGTTTTAGTTATCGGTGTATGCGCCATTCTGGCAGGGGCGGGCGCCATTAGCCCAGTAGTTCACAATACAGTATATGTTTATCTGCTGTGTGTGGCCAACTCCCATTTGTATACCTCTTTCTACTTGTCAAATCATCCGCAGCTCCTTCCAGAAACATTTTAATAAATTGAAACCTTTTGATTTTGAAAGATATCTTTGTCTTCCTTCCATTTATTGTAACCAGGCGTGTAGTGGAGGATAAACCCAAGTAAACTCTGTTTACCCGCCTCTTTAAAATGAGGCTGAGAGTTTACTCAGCTATTTTCTGATCAACTGTTAATCGATAAGGGAAAACAAGGTGGGTAAACTGCACTCAACGAGTCGACCCACATCTGTATTTACCACTACACCCCTGATTGTAACTGAAGGTGTTTGCATTATCCCCTTTATATTGTAAAGGAATTTGATTGATACTCAAGGCTCTCCTGCATTTGAAAAGAGACCAAGGTGTAACTCATTTTCTTCTTGTCACATTTAGATTATGAATAGAATGCACTGCTGCTTTTTTTCTTCTATTTCATACTTTTACTTTATATACAGGACAAGGAATCAACTGTAATGTCACTCAAAAACTCAAAAATCGTTTCCACATCGTTCTAGATTACATTAGATTCAACACCACGACACACCGCACCAACTCGAGCCACCGACACTCACGATGCTTACGGACGTTCACGGTGGCCATTATCGGCTTGGTGTGTCAGGGGCTTAAGACCAGAAGTGACAGAGCCTTTGAGTCTGTGGCACCCAGACTGTGGGATGCTCTTTCCCAGGACTTGAGAGCTGCAGCCTCTGTGGACATTTTAAAGAAGCAGCTGTATGTGCTTATTTGTGTTTAATTTTGTCGGTGCTTTGTATGCATTTTAACCTGTGTGAAGCACTTTGTGAGTCCTCTGTGAGAAGTGCTATAAATAAAATGTACTTACTTACTTATTTACTTACACACACACAAACATACACACTTTGTCCACAAAGAGACAATGTCATGGTCGGAGATTAGAGAGCCAGTTCTAATGCCAACCATAACGTTACTCCTCCATCGATCTGTCCCTGTCGGTGTGTAGGGTTCTCTCTCTCTTTTTCCTCGGACAATCTCTCTACTCCCATTTCCTGGTTCTGAGATGTAAAAGCCAGTCTCCCTCTCTCTGACCCCCACACATACACACATCTGAGAAACATACAGCATGTGTCACACTGATCTTGAGGCAGACCACCATACTCTACTTTCCCTTTTGAAAGTATTGAGAGCTGCCTGCCAGACTCTCCAACCACAGGCACATGTTCTATCTCTTTTGATCTATTTCAGCACTGCTTCCATCTTTC
Source organism: Borostomias antarcticus (assembly GCF_949987555.1). Lineage (NCBI taxonomy): Eukaryota > Metazoa > Chordata > Actinopteri > Stomiiformes > Stomiidae > Borostomias > Borostomias antarcticus. Next base: position 48,707,818 of record NC_140234.1, on the reverse strand, counting down.
TCATTTTTTCGCTCCCCGTCGTAATCGCATTCATGAGCACAAACACACACACACACATGCACACACACACAATGGAATGAATTTGGGCAGAGGGGCCCTTCGGAGTGTTTCCGTTTTGACTCGCCTCTCTCCAGACAGAGCACTTTTTCTCCTATTACAGCTGCTGCCTTCACTCCTCAATCAGTCCCATTTGCTTCTTTTTCTATTTCTCTTCTGTCTCATTGGCTGCATTTACATGGACAGTTTAATTCCCTTTTCATTCAGAATGAAAGCCCAATCCTATTAAAAGTGATCATGTAAACACTTAAATCGGAATGAAAATTGCCAATGCGATTGAAAATCTAATCCGATAAAAGCGTCTGGTGTAGTCCGATTCTCAATCCGATTGAAATCATTTTTCGTACATATACACGCTTAATCGTATTGAAATGAATTCTGGTCTTTCGGTGCAAACTCGTTTCCTTGCCCTTCTGGCGCGATTATGTAGGCTACATAGCGCACGAGAAGATGGATCTGTGGCTTGTTCTATGCAACTTATATCAATTTGTCAAAAATTATTATTTGATTATTTTTATGTATAATGTGTGCATCTGACCTTGATGCAATTACACGTTTGTAGTTATATTTTCTACAATAAATGGAAAGAAAAGAATGTGTTGTTGCTCTGAGCGTTTACCTCGGGGGGATGTAGGCTACAGAGTGATGCCCCCGAGATGGGAGGGAAATGACCCGCTACCGTTAGCATGTCCCGTCACAATCACTTCTCCTCCTCAACAGATGAAGGGTAAGCAGTAAAAGGTTTTGGTCGTCCTGCTGCTTCACGAACATAATCAAAATTAGTCTGAAAAATGCACTAATAATGTGGTCAACCATCTTGCTGCTATCTGGAACGAAGACTACAATGTTTTCCTCGGGTAAACGTAAACCCCTGTCCAATCAGAAGTCTTCCCAGCCCCAAACCTTACACGGACCTGAATAAATGCGATTAAAAGTGTCTCCCATGTAAACCCTCATTCAGAATGACTATTTCCCATGTACATGGGGAAAAAAAATTCATTCCGAATGATTTCATTCAGATTATTTCATTCCGAATGAAAAGTCATCATGTAACCGCAGCCACTGTCTTTCTCCCTTGTTTCACTCCCTTTCTCCATTCAGAGCCATGGTTATGAGGTCCCTCTTACAGCAATAGAAGTAGTCTGCTATGGACTGTACTGTGTGTGTGTGTGTGTGTGTGTGTGTGTGTGTGTGTGTGTGTGTGTGTGTGTGTGTGTGTGTGTGTGTGTGTGTGAGAGTGAGTAAACACACTGACACACACACACACACACACCCACACATTGTATCTCACTCTGAGTTAGAAATGATTATCCACGCCTTTGTCTCATCACGCCTGGATTATTGTAATTCTCTTTGTACTTGCCTCAACAAAGCATCCTTAGAACGCCTTCAGCTGGTCCAAAATGACTACGCCCAGCAGAACTTCTCATATTACTCCTGTCCTGGCCTCCTTGCACTGGCTCCCAGTAAATTTCAGGATTCTACCTTCTCTCCATTCAGAGTCATGATTATCAGGTCCCTCTTACAACAATATAAGTAGTTTGCAGTGGACTGTACTGTTAGAACAGTTTCAGTAGTCTCTTGTTAGCTTCTAGTTGGTCCATTTGACTTGTAACCAAACAGGCCTAACAGTTATTTGCCTTCATATCTTGTTGTTTAGCTGTTTTGGATTTATTGTATTATTATGTCATGTTGATTAGCTGTTTTGATTTAGTTAGATTGAGTTTGATTTACTGGGCTATTTTTCTAGCCTTAGGTTAAGAGGTGTGAGGGTAGTATCTGTGTCACACTCACACCCCATTTGGAGGTTGTTCTCACCTGAGCTCAGCCAATTGCCCCTGTTTGGTGTCAGGGTGGGGCATGCACTCTTAGCAGACAATTAGCAATCAGTAGCAATAGTCCTTAATCACTGCTGATTTTTGGAAGCGTCAGTTTTCAAGCGTCGGGCGAACAAAGGCAGTGTGTCTTTTTTCCAAACCCGACTTATTTAAGCAAAGACTACATTTGGTCAGTTATCTGTATATTTGGTGCAGTTATCACCATGTGTGTGTTCCCCATTCCTGACCTTTCCTCTTTCCGGTGGTGGTGTAGACGTTGGGTCACTCTCAGGTGCTGCGACCCCACTAATCGTATCTATCCTACTCTCAACTGAATGCGAGAAAGTGGTGACAGTGGTTGGCTCTCCCTCAACTTCCTTGCTCTAACTGAGACTTGGATCACATCAGAAAACACTACTACACCCACAGCTCTGTCAGATGTACTCCTCCTCTCACACTCCCATTGATGTGAGGTGAGGTGATGGTACTGGCCTGCTAATTTCCCCAGAATGGAAATACTCTTTTTTCTGTTCCACAGTTTTCCCCGCCCTTTTTTAAATGTCACACTGTCACTGTCACCCATCCAGTCAAGCTCAGCATTGCTGTTGTGTATCGCCCACCAGGCCCACTTCACTTGGTGAGTTCCTGGATGAGCTTCGTCTTGCACTTCCCTGATGATGGCACCACACTCATCCTTCTCTGTAACTTCAACATCTACAGTATACACTGAGAAGCTGGAACCTCTTCTTTCTTTCCTGTTCTCCTTCAACCATTACCTCTACCCTTCTCTTCCTACACACAAGGCTGTGAAGCCAGCTGGATCGAATCTTTAGTAGAGACTGTTCTACTGCTAACATCTCTCTTCCTCCCCTTTCCCGCCTGACTTCCTCCCCCTACCCACATGGTTTCTACTCCACCTCCTCTCGCTCTCCTTTCCCCGTCTGTTACCTCTGCCCTCCCTGCCCCTGAATCCATCTCTCTCCTACCCTCTGATACTGATCTTGTCTCTACACTGTCATCTTCTCTGGACAATCTCTGTTCCCATACCTCCAGGCCTGCCTGGCCAACTCCACCTGCCCCGTGGTTGTTGGACTCGGTGTGTACTGATAGACAGAGCCTAAGAGTGGCTGAGCGTTAATGGAGTAAAGGCAAACTCCTACAGGGCCTTCCTAACTTAATATCTCTTCTTTCCACTTGTCCTCTTGTCTGTCTGCTGCTAAAGCTGCTTTCTTCCACTCTAAAATTCTAACCTCTGCTTCCACCCCTAAAAAACTATCTTTTCACTCCTCCAACACTACCCTCTCCCCCTTCTTCCTTCCTTCTCCCTGACAAATTTGCCAACTTCTTTAACAAGAAGGTAAACGATATCAAATGACCTTGCCATCCTCTCCACAAATCATACAGTACTCACCTGCAAGATGAACCAAGTACAGACTGTCAGACTTGCCGAACAGATGGCTTTAAACAAACCTCCAAAAACCAAGTGATGTGCATAAATTCACCACCACATGCACAAATCACTGTGGATGGCAGCTCTCTCGAGTATGTGGAGGAGTTTGCATATCTGAGACGTCTATTCAGCAAGGACAATGCGTGCAGTAAAGACATCGGCATAAGGCTTTGGAAAGCTTGCAATGCATTTGCAATCTATACCATCTAGAAGTCAACACAGTACAGCCTTTAAACCAAGATCAGACAGTATATCAGAGTATAACAGCAATGTTAAGTTAGTTCTGCTATACGTCTCAGAAAGCTGGCGAGTTGTTCAGAGTGACATGAAGAAGATCAATGCATTCCACAATGGATGTCTCCAGAGGATATATCTTCTGGTCAGAAAGGATTTCAAATGAGAACCTGTATAAAAACACAAACTGTTGCAATTTGGTGCTGGAAATTAAAGAACGCTGGCTCCAATAGCTAGGACATGTCCTCAGAATGGACCAGGGCTGTATTCCCAAAGTAGCCTTGAGATGGACTCCACCTGGAAAGAGGAACCAATGGAGGCCAAAAACAACCTGGTGAAGAACTGTGACCCTGGAACTGAAAACGGCTCACCTACAGTAACGTGGGGCGAGGCACAACCTGCTGCACAGGACAGGACCAGATGGAAGCAGATAGTCGCAGCCTTATGTTCCTCAAGGAACGAAGAGGATTGAGTAAGTAAGTAAACAATATCAGATCCTATTTCCCTCACCCCCCAGTTGACGCTCCACGCACCAACCACACCTGTCCTCTCTACCCTCTCCATCTCTTCCCTCTCCGCTCTCCCTCCCCTCTCCATGTCCTATCTACCCTATCTTTCTCCCCTCTCCCCTAATGAGGTCCTTAACCTAGTTGCAACTAGCCTCTCCAACAAATACCCAGTTGACCCGGTCCCCTCCCCTCTCCTTCAGTCGATTGTGCCTGAACTCCTTCCTTTCCTAACCCACCTCATCAACACATCTCAACATCTCATCACATCAGGATGCTTTCCCTCTGCTTTCAAGCCTGCCAGAGGTGGCTTCTTCTACCATTGTTATGCCAATAACACCCAGCTGGTTTTGTAATTTCCCCCCTCTGACACACAAGGCTTGGCTGACATCTCAGAGTGTATGGCGACACATCACCTCAAGATTAACCTGAACAAGACTGAGCTGTTGTTCCCACCGGGGAAGTGTTTCCCGCATCCTGATACTGTATGTCCATCACCATTGATGATACAGTGATGATGCCAACTCGGACTGTGAGGAATCTGGGTGTGACCCCTGGATGACCAACTGTCGTTCTCTGCAAATATTGAATCTGTTACACACTCCTGCAGAACCCTTCTCTACAACATCAGGAGGATTAGCCTTTTCCTCACTGACAAAATGGCTCAGGTCCACATCCAGGCTCTTGTCCTGCCTGCACTACTACAACTCCCTCCTTGCTGGGGCCCCGGCGTCGGCCATCAGAACTCTGGAGCTTTTCCAGGAAGCTGCAGTTTGCCTGGTGTTCAATCAGCCACACAAGTTCTCCCACACAACTTTCTTCTCTACACTGGCTCCCTGTAGCAGCTCACATCCAGATTAAGACTGATGCTAACCTACAGGGCAATGAAAGGAACAGCTCCTTCCTACCTCTAGGCAGTGGTCTGGTCTCCAGGCTAAATCCCCTCCTGATCACTTAGCTATGCTGCCTTGAGATGATTGTTTGCTCCATCACTCTGAGGCCCCAATGGCCGATAGACCCAGTCATGGCTCTTTTCTCTCCTGGCCCCACAGGGGAGAAATGACCTCCCCACTGACATCAGAACAGCAGAGTCGCTGCCCATATTTCACCGCAGACTGAAAACTCACCTGTTCAAGAAGTACTACACTGACCCTTCCTACTAGCACTTATTGTGTATGTATTTGTTCTTGCACTTTTACTTTAGCACTATGTTAGGCTCTTAGATGCCTGTTTAGAAAACAGATGCTCTTATGAGTCCTGGTGTAGTACACTTGACTACACTTGACTACCAATGTTGAATGCACATGTAAGTCATTTAGAATAAAAGTGTCTGCTAAATCATTGTAAAGTAATGTGTGTATGCGAGTGAGAGATATAGTGATAGAGATGAAAGAAAGAATTTCGGTATGTGTTAGTACACACTCGTCAGTGCGTGAGACAAAACCATTGACCCCAATTCACCAGCCCAGAGAAGGGCATCATGGGGGAATGCTTCCAGCACTACGGTATCTCATCATCATGCTTTCCCCGTCTACGGGCACGGCTCACCTCCCTGCCCTCTCACACCTCTGCACAATAACCAAGTCATCACGGATCAGATTACCGGTGACTACTACTGACCCCACTAATAATAAATATATACATTCAGCTGTAATCCTCAGACCTAGCCTACTCACTGATAATGCAGAGTTCAGATGTAATCCTCAGACCTAGCCTACTCACTGATAATGCACAGTTCAGATGTAATCCTCAGACCTAGCCTACTCACTGATAATGCACAGTTCAGATGTAATCCTCAGACCTAGCCTACTCACTGATAATGCACAGTTCAGATGTAATCCTCAGACCTAGCCTACTCACTGATAATTGGTTAGTGAAGTTTGGAATATGCATGTATGGGTTGTACCCACAGTATTTATAATGCCCTGTTTTGATGACAATCGTTGCTCATGGTGGATTTCCTTTCTCTAAGAGCCTGGTTTCACAAATTTGTGAACTACTTGGAATAAAAGGTTGGACTTGCAAAGATGAACCTTGGCATTCTGGACTACTTCTCTTTTTCTTAATTATAAGAATAAATCCCTAACACCTGCACCTAACATAATTGAATAAGGAAAGGAAATTAGAATCTGGAGTTGTATATTGATGCAATACTCATGGGGATACTTTCCTGGGTACAGATTAAGGCAGCTCCAGAGCTAACAAACAATTTCAAAGACAAATCTGTGTGGTGATGTTTTTGGTCCCAGACGTGAGCTGCAATCTGAGCCTGGGAAATTGTTTCCTCACATTTTTTTTAAATATGCTAGAGTGTTTTGTGTTTTTGTCCTTTCTGTCATTGTGTTGCTTATGGCATACTGTATTCCCTGTAGAGGTTGACAAAGCACCTAGCCAAAGCCTCTGCCTGGAGAGGTTGACAAAGCACCTAGCCAAAGCCTCTGCCTAGAGAGGTTGATAAAGCACCTAGCCAAAGCCTCTGCCTGGAGAGGTTGATAAAGCACCTGGCCAAAGCCTATGCATTAGTCACAACTCCCAAATCAGTGCAACAAATGACATAAAAAGCCAATATCCTGCAAGTATTGCTCAGTGTCTTTGCAACGGCAAAGCAGGGCAAACCTCCAACTCCAGTAAGTGTAAAGAAAGTCAGAAAGTGCACTGCACAGTGCATATCTTACATCGGGACTTAAAGACTCATTTTGTCATCTTAAGGGAGAGAGCAGTATTGTCTGGAAGGGTTTTCCAGAAACCTCTTAGAGTCGGTCCCGATGGGCTTGATAAGAAGAGGACGGTGAATTAACGAGGGAGAGGAGAAATAAATGGTGTGGAGCATCCCTCTCTCAGACCTCTCTCCCCCCGGGCAATCTCAGTGTTGGTGTGAGCTGGCCTTATTCCTCCGCCTCTTTAATTTCCCCCTTCTCTCTTTCTTTAAATACTCTCTTAATTTCCCGTCTCTCTGTTTCTCTCCATCCACACTCGCCCCATCCTTCCTCTGGCTCCGATCACACCCCCTCTCTACCTCCCTCTGTTCCATCGCTCGATCTTTCTGCATGACAGGTTGATGGGGGTCTCAGTGGTAATCACACCTCCGCGACCTAGTATCTGTCCCCCACCGGAACAAGCCCTTTATCAGTTCTCCACTCATTTAATACGCTCTCTCTTTCTCCCCTCCGATTGAATCCTTCCATCTCTCCCCTCTCTCTCTCACTCTCTCTCTCTCTCAGTAACTTCCACCCTCTCTACGAGTGGAGGACTAGCTGAAAGCGAGTTGTGTCCATTGGAGTAAGATGTCCGCCCTCTCTCCGGTCACCATGCCCTCTGAGCAGACTGACAGTGAGGCATGAAGGAGGGGGAGGGGGATTGAGGGATTGATGGAAGGGTGGGTTGGCAACCTGGTTCACCTCGTTCTGTCAAGGTGAAAAAGTGTTGTTAAAAACTGTGAGACGGGTACAAAGAGGGATGTGTTAGATAACCCCTCCCACACACACACACACACAGATGCGCACACACACACACACACACACACACACACACACACACACACACACCCGAACACACAACCCTATCTGCCCTGTGAGAGTGATACACATTCAAATGTGCATATAGACACTGTATCTAGTTTACTGTATCTCGTACAAACACACAATATCCCTGACACACACAGGCGCGTGCCCTCACACACACACAGGTGTGTGCTCACACACACACACACACACACACACACACATGCTTTCTCTCTCTCTCTCTCTCTCTCTCTCTCTCTCTCTCTCACACACACACACACACGCACACACGTACGAACACACACCCCTACCTGCCCTGTGAGAGTGATTACATTCCCAGATTTTCACCCTCAGCCTTAGATTGGAGGAGGGTTTTTTCCCTGGGGGTAGAGATTGGAGTTTCCGGTGAAGTGGTACCCCTGAGTCAAGGTGAGACTGATAGAGGAAGATTACTAAGACACAGAGAGAGAGAGAGAGAGGGGGGGAGGGGAGGGGCAGAGAGGGAGAGAGAGAGAGGGAGGGAGGGAGAAGGAGAGAGAGACAGGATAGGAGAGGGGGAGAAACAGGGATGAATAGAGAAGGAGAGAGAGACAGGGGGATGGAGGGGAACCAGTGGAAAGGAGGAAAGGGAGAGAGGTAGAAGACGGGAGGAAGACAGAAACGTTTTCTGAAAGGCGGGCTGTCCTAGACTCTACTGTGTTCTACACCGGAGCAGGCCTGGCATCACTCTCATGATAACTTCATTAAACAGTTTAGAGTGTTTGAATGGCAGCCGCGATCAAGTGTAGACATTAAGAACCCTCAGAAATCTCTCAAACTGACTAATGTGACTACTACTGTTTCAGAAATCATCCATGCGGACTAGGGAGGCGCATGATTGAAGTACCACTTCTAGTCCTAAGCTAGCCTTCCATCCTTCAATAACGCAATGCTGTGTAGCTACAGAACGTCCTAAATCTGCCTCAGTGTTCTGTTTCCTCCTTCTTCCCGACCTATAAGCTGGCCCCAAGGGAAGATTCGAAAGACAGGTTTCTGCATCATTTGACATCATTTGTAGAGTTCTTGTGTGTGTGTGTGTGTGTGTGTGTGTGTGTGTGTGTGTGTGTGTGTGTGTGTGTGTGTGTGTGTGTGTGTGTGTGTGTGTGTGTGTGTGCATGTGTGCGGGCACGCATGTGTGTCTGCATGTGAGTGTGTGTGTGTGTGTGTGTGTGTGTGTGCGGGCACGCATGTGTGTCTGCATGTGAGTGTGTGCATGTGTGTGTGCATGCATGTTTTTTGAAAGCGTGAAAACTAGGCCCAGGGAACATTGAGGGAAGAAAAATTTTAATTTTAATTGCAGTTATTAATTGTAACATACTGCAGATTGTGGAGTGATACAAAGCTGAATGCTAATCAGGGAAGTGCTCCTTTAACTGCTTCTTGTCACGTAGCCCATGCTAGGGGCTCTGTCTCCACTCCAGAACAGAGTTGTTGTTTTTTTTCAGTTTGGAAAATAACTATCACCGCTACAATGTAGAAGCATCAAAAAGGAGGGCTTAAGGAGAGAGAGAGAGATAGAGGGACCGGCGTGAAAGCATTAAAGGAGGAGATGTATTGAAGGGTTGGAGAGAGGTACTGTAGAGTGCTCTGTGAAATGGAGAGCCCTTGGTTGAGGGGACGGATGTAGAGGGGAGAGCAGAGGAAAGAGGATGAGAGTGCTCTTTTAAATGGAAATACTCTTCTGCTGAGGGCTGGACTAGTCTGAAGAAGCTCCCAGTAATGATGGCCCCCTGACGTACTTGAACAAAGTGAGTCAGCCTTTTCAGACACACACACACACACACAACTCTATGCTCTCAGACTATCTCTCTCTCCCGCTCTTCCCCTCTCTCTCTCCTTCTCTCTATGCCGATCTCTCTTGCTCCTACTTGTCGTCATAACCTAGCATATCCAGGCAGAGGGTGGGAAACCAAGCTGTGTTGCTGCTGCTGTGTTTTGGGGAATGACAGCAGGGGGGGGGATTATGTCAGTGTGTGTGTGTGTGTGTGTGTGTGTGTGTGTGTGTGTTTGTGTGTGTGCGCCTCCGTGTGTGTGCGCACACACGTGTATTGTGTATGTGTGCACGCCTCGGTGTGTGTGCGCGCGCATGTCGTGTATGTGTGCACGCCTTCGTGTGTGTGTCTAGGGGAGGATGTGGGAGAGTGAACATCTGTCTGGCTGCTGGGTGTGGCTCAGTGAGCAGCTGTGGAAGACAGCTCGCCCAGCGCAACCTCATCTGGTGGGAAACGTGTGGTTCAGACGTGGGAAAACACACGGACACGCGCTTGACACACACACGCACACACACACATACACAACCCACACCACTGCACACATTCACCCATCGTCGTAGTTATGCACACACACACAGACACAAATACACACACACAACGGCACGTACACACACACACGCACTCTGTTGCTAGCATATCTCGGTTCCTCCCCCATCCCTCCCCCATTGTGCTCACCATGCTGGTGTCTCTGTCAGTGTGATAGGATAGGAACATGTATTGGTTCCATGTCAAGCCTCCTCCCTCCCTCTCGGCTGTACCCAGGAAGAGAGAACTTAGGCCCTGCTGTGCTCATTCTGCCTGGACTGCTGTGCGAGAGACAGATCTCTATAGAGATGGAAAGGCTCCCTATTAAACTCACAGTACTGTTGATACTGGCTGCCCTGTGTGTGTGTGTGTGTGTGTGTGTGTGTGTGTGTGTGTGTGTGTGTCTGTGTGTGTGTCTGTGTGTGTGTGTGTGTGTGTGTGTGTGTGTGTGTGTGTGTGTGCAGTATGTGTATGTGTTTCTCTGTTGCGCTAAAATACATGTTTATTGTGTGTGTGTGCGTGTGTATGTGTGTGTGTGTGTGTGTGTACAGTATGTGTGTGTGTTTCTCAGTTGTGCTAAAATACATGTGCATTGTGTGTGTGCATGTGTGTCTGCATGAGAATGTGTGTGTGTCTGCATGTGAGTGTGTGTGTGTGTGTGCATGTGTGCGTGCACGCATGTGTGTCTGCATGTGAGTGTGTGTGTCTGCATGTGAGTGTGTGTGTGAGTGTGTGTGTGTGTGTGCATGTGCGCGTGCATGCATGTGTGTCTGCATGTGAGTGTGTGTGTGAGTTTGTATGTGTATGAGGGGCCGTTTAGGCCATAAATAATGAAACACTTGTACGCTTACTAGTGAAACACTTGTACGCTTACTAGTGAAACACTTGTATGCTTACTACTGAAACACTTGTACGTACATACATACTCTTGACACTTGTACGCTTACTACTGAAACACTTGTACGCTTACTAGTGAAACACTTGTATGCTTACTACTGAAACACTTGTACGTACATACATACTCTGACACTTGTACGCTTACTAGTGAAACACTTGTACGCTTACTTGTGAAACACTTGTACGCTTACTACTGAAACACTTGTACGTACATACATACTCTGACACTTGTACGCTTACTAGTGAAACACTTGTACGCTTACTTGTGAAACACTTGTACGCTTACTACTGAAACACTTGTACGTACATACATACTCTGACACTTGTACGCTTACTAGTGAAACACTTGTACGCTTACTTGTGAAACACTTGTACGCTTACTACTGAAACACTTGTACGTACATACATACTCTGACACTTGTACGCTTACTAGTGAAACACTTGTACGCTTACTAGTGAAACACTTGTACGCTTACTACTGAAACACTTGTACGTACATACATACTCTGACACTTGTACGCTTACTAGTGAAACACTTGTACGCTTACTAGTGAAACACTTGTACGCTTACTACTGAAACACTTGTACGTACATACATACTCTGACACTTGTACGCTTACTACTGAAACACTTGTACGCTTACTACTGAAACACTTGTACGTACATACATACTCTGTAAACCTAAAATTATGAAATAGAACACTGCAATGTATGTTCTTACATGTAGATGTGCAAGTATTTCAATAGTACGTATACAAGAAATCTCAGTAGCACGTACAAGTAATTTCACTAGTATGCATACACAAAATCTCACTAGCATACGGAAGGTACTTCAGTAACACCGGGAGGCGCCACACGAGGCGGGAAGAAAGGGGTCTCGTTTTGAACATCGATTTCCATCTATGCAGTGAACAGTGATCCAGGATGGCAGCGAGCAGTCGCGTTACCGCTGAGGCTATGTCCCTCATACAAAATTTACTTGGCTCTCCTACACTTATTGATTCTCTTTCAAACTCTATATCGCCTACACTACTGACAAATACGGCTACAGCCGCCATCAACTCTGAAATAAGGAGTCTGTACCAACCTGGTTCCAGCAGCATGCAAAACGCACCTGCTTCAGGCACTCCCCGCTTTGAAACGAGGGCGACCTTCAGCTCTTGGAAAAGCAAATCAAGAAAAAGGTATGGAGAACTGTCGGGGTACTTGGGTCGTTGTTTAAGAGAGCTGAGGCGACATAATATGGAGAACAAAGATAAAATAAAGTTATTGTGTTAACGTTATGCAATATGCAACCAGACTACACGGTTAACATTATCTTGAATGCAACTCGTCTCAGCTAGCTAACGTTTACTACTAACGTTAGCCTTGCGCATTTACAATATCGTGCTAGCACTAACTAGGCTTGCTAACGTTATGTTATATGAGTTAGAATGTGGCCCGAATCATAACGTTATATTTAACACGAACAAAGTGGGGAACACAAACAAATATTACTGTTTCTCAATGCGTTCGGGTTTAATATGTAACGTTAGTGTGTGGACCACATTCAACCCAGTAGCTAGCCTAGCTACTGTAGTAGTGGTAGTAGTAGACTAGCTACTACTGGCTAGCTAGCTACTGGGTGAGAGAGGGCGGGAGAGAGAACCGAGATGCTGCCACTAAACCAACGTTGTCTTACTGTACGGTACATTACGTGATTTATTACAGAATACAAGTGATTCATGAGGCACAAACTAAATGTGTTTATTGGCGTAGCACTAGCTATTCATAGCTATTTACAGTGTGGAACAGGCCATGTCATTTAACGTTAGTTTTGTGATAGTGATTTGATATGAAATATAGCAACACGTCATTGCCTACAAACTAACCTAACGTTACTTAGATAACTGTTAATTAACCTTAACTTAATATGTCTTGGTAACATTATTACATGTCTTGATGGTTTCATTACTGTAATTATGCCTACTTGTTTAACAGACAGAAAACGCCATTCTATCGGACCTTCAACAAGGACGTTATTTTGCTGCTTGGACCTACAGACGACGTCGTAGTGAAGCAGAAGAAGAAGCAGTTGTTGTATGAATTGGGGCACATCTTGAATGCTTTTGAGTTTGACAAGTCCTGGGACCAAGGAACTGTCCTCCGTCAGATTCGTGATGCTTTTAAGGGGAAAATTCCCAGTGATGTGAGGTAGGTAACATGATAGAATTGCCACTGCCAGACTTCCCTATGCAGTAACGTTATATTTAGAGCCCCTGTTGTGTTGAGCACCATACATTGATGTTTTGTCCTGTCCTGTGTACTATGAAAGGGGCCATACAATTTGTAATATTTTAATGATCACGTGTACTGTAAGCGTAATATAGGGTTGGTTGGGAAAAGATGAGATAGATTAGATACATCCATCTCTGTCTATGCATTTTATAATATAATGTGATACTTTCTCAAGCCTTATGGTTGTGGCAACATTAATCTGTAAGGAATTGGGTCCATCATCTTATAATGGCAAATCACTGATAACTCATATGTGTTGTGCTTAGTTTTGAAGTACTGATGGCTTGTGGCAACAAGTTGATCGCACCAGTGTTGAGGGACGGCCAGGAACTCAGTGCCAGTATAATTCACAAAATACTCAAGTTTAAGGCTCTATATGTGAGGCCCTCCAGACCACTTGTGGTAGGTGCTAGACTTAGAAAGTAATCCAGTATTCCATATACAACTGTTATTCATTTTGAAAGTTGCATATGCTATGACTACAATGTACAACTGCAGGACGGTACATTGTACAGCATTTCATGTCACCTTTACAACACCTTTGTTTGAGATAAACTACTTTATAGTAAATGATACAACCCTAACTGCAGTCAATTCTATCAATTTTAAGTCTGAAAATTCAGATGGAAGTTGCTGCGAGGAGGATGAGGAGGTAGACATGGTGCCGTCAGTCACCACCAGAGCAAGAGCAAGGCAGTCATCTTACCATCTGGCATCTGTGACTACCGCTCCAACCAGCCTTACATCTGTGACCACCGCTCCAACCAGCCTTACATCTGTGACCGCCGCTCCAACCAGCCTTCCATCTGTGACCACCGCTCCAACCAGCCTTCCATCTGTGACCACCGCTCCAACCAGCCTTACATCTGTGACCACCGCTCCAACCAGCCTTACATCTGTGACCACCGCTCCAACCAGCCTTACATCTGTGACCACCGCTCCTGCAGGTCTTGATCCAAACAGCAACCTGCCATCAACCAGCAACCTCACAGATTACAGAGCGTATCTTAGTGTTATCAATGTGTCATCTGAAGATGAGGAAGAAGATGATGCACTGTATGTTACCTTGATCAACAGCATGGAAGATCAGATGTGAGTAATATTGCCTTTAAAGGAATACTCAATCGATTTAGTGCACATGATTCATTCCTCAAATGTATTCCTTTCAATTATGAAAATAATCTTTCTGTTTTCAATCACAGTAGTCTAAGCAAGCTTAAAGGGACAATCAGTGATTTCTACTCCCATCTAGTGGTGAAATCGTATATTGTATCGTGCTCTGGTACGGTGGTCTGCGCTTATCAAAAATCTCACGCTGACGCCTCACGCTGGCAACTCAATGCAAAACGCGATTTACCTAGTGTAGTGGGCCCGATCGGCACCCGTATTTTAAAGATGGCGGAATATACAGAGCGCGAGAGACGCTATGTATTTATAAATGATTATTTATAGGCTTACGCGAATTGGTCGGTTTATTGAGACAGGTCATTAGACGTGGTTAAGGACATATTTATTAATGAAAACTTCGTTTTTTGCTGATTAATAGACGGAATAAATCCCTGATTGTCCCTTTAAATAGCAATCATGCAACTTTTCCTCTACAGTATTATGAGGTCATTTATATACTCATGGTTGGATGCTGGAACTGTGATCTAATCATATTTTTTTATGTTGACTTTCAGAAAGGAAAGCTCATCTGTGCCGCCTGTTCAGGATATTTTAGTCGTGCTGGCTCAAAAAATCAACAACAACTTCACCAATCGGTTCAACATAAATCGTGCTGCTGTTCTGGATGGTGCCGTTCGGGGCTTCAGGAGAATCACCTTTGACCCCACACACAGGATCAGGGTCAAATTCTCAGACGATAAAGGAACGGTGGAAGAAGGTGTGGATCTTGGGGGTCCGAGACGAGAGTTCCTGCGACTGCTCACTGAAGCTTTAGCTCAGTCTGAGATGTTTGAGGGAACAGAAGGGAGCCTGAACCTCGCTCTTGATGCATCAGGTACAGTATGTCTTATTTGTGGTTTTAATGAAATAATGATATACCCTGTAAAATAGGTTGTGGCTTCCACTCAATTTTGTGTGAAGCTCAGTGGCATTAAAGACCAACTTTGTGACTTGGTTAACTTGTTTGCTTGTATTTCACCGAGACAATATGGGACTTAAAGTGATTTCCATGGCAGCAGTTGAAAAGTTATGCACATACTACCTAAATTATCTCTCTCGCTCTCCCTCAGCTGTCAGAGAAGACCGATATTTTGTCGCCGGAACTGCTATTGCAGTCAGTCTGGTGCATGGAGGACCCTCACCAAATTTCTTGTCCAACACATTGTTTAACTGCATAGTTTTGGGGCCAGAGAAATGTAGACCAAACCTGGGGGACATCGCCGATTCTGAACTCCGTGACAAAATCCAAAAGGTTTGTGGCATTAAAAGATTTTGTTTAGTCTATGCTCAGAAAATGTTTTTTTGTAAGAATGTGTTCTGTGTCTTACCATTTGTGCTCCTCATCCATCAAAATGGATCAGTTTCTGTCTGTTACTGTATTATGCATCTGCCACATGATTGTGTACTGTATGTGATGAAGTGCCCAGGTTGGGTTCATTGGACTGAAGTATAATTGAAAGTTTTATTCGCCATAAAATCAGTATATAGTCCACTTGTCCTTACAGTGAAATATTACATTTATCATGTGGGACCATCATCGTTGCAATTGTGTTTTTTTTGTGAGGCAAGCAGTCAACCTCCCACTGCAGTGTTGTAGATGTGTGAGAAAACATGATTGTCACTTTATATGTTCTTCACATTGCTTCATTGGTGGGGAACAGTAAGTCAACTGTTTATTTTGTTATGAATCAGATGTTTCTTTTTTAATGTAAATCATTCAGATTTCAGAATCATCAACTCTGGAGCAACTCATCCAGTCAACTGAACCTCTCCTCGACTATCTCGCCAATGCTGGCTGTCTGAAGCCACTGAGAAGTGTTGAAGACAAGGATAGACTTGTAGAAGATGTCTTGATGTTTCAAGTGATCAATCGAGTCCGTGGACCATTTGAAAGGTATTGTAAATGTAGTTAAGTTGAGAATCTTGTTTGATGTCTTAACACATGCAAAAAACCAACTCTTAATTGGACCACTTTTCCTCTCATACTGTCATTTAGGTTCAAAGATGGGTTAAAAACCCTTGGAGTCCTGGCGGAGATCCAGATGCATCCCGAGTCGTTCAGAGCCCTGATGTGCTATAATCCAGAGCCCCTCACCGCTGACCAGGTGGATGATCTGTTCCAGATCAGGTGGTCTGAGCAGGGGAGCAACCAGAGAAGAGCAGAGGAATCCGTAGTTGCTTTCTGGAGGGACTATTTACAAGATGTTGAAGGTGTGTATTATATCAGAAAGAAACTAATTTGCTCTTGTAAGGAAATTAGGGATACCGATATCGGTATCGGGCCTGAGAGCATGCTCATGTACTTGTACTCATAAAAATGTACCAATACTCTATAACCGATACCAAAGTCTCGGTATCAGCAAGTACATAAAAGTAAGTACCGTAATTTCCGGACTATAAGCCGCTACTTTTTTCCCATGCCTTGAACCCTGCGGCCTATACAACGGTGCGGCTAATCTATGAATTTTTACAGCTAACGGCCACAAGGGGGCGTTCTAAATCTATGGATTTTACCGGTCCACCACCTTACACCTCATCCTGATATACAGCGAGCGAGCGGACCGGTGTTGTGCCATTTTTACACTCCCCGCAGAATCACACTCCCCTCCGGGGGAACGCGCATTGAGCCAGGCGGGGAGAGACTGCCGGGATCGGGGCCCGGAGGTCTGGTCCTCTAAGCGGGGGGAAAGAGCCGGGATCGGGGCCCGGAGGTCTGGTCCTCTAAGCGGGGGGAGAGCCTGGATCGTGGCCCGGAGGTCTGGTCTCCTAAGCGGGGGGAGAGAGCCGGGATCGAGCCTATTGCGGAGGGGAGTGTGATTCTGCAGGGAGTGTGAAAAAGGCACAACACCGGCAACAAAATCATGTGCGAAACGGTCCTCATATGCAGCGTTGCGATTTTATCGCGGGTATATTCCAAACCAATCAAATTAACTAGGGGTGTGAACAAACTTCTAGTATTGTTTAGCGGTTGGACATGCCGCTAAATGGATTTGTCTAAAACGGCCACAATCAAACGGTCGTTATTCTTAAGAGTTTTTTTTCAAGAGGGAAAGTATTCTTTGACACAAAAGAGATCTTCTGCTTTCTGATTGGCTGCCGCCGGTCGACACCAGAAAGCGGCGCCGCAAAAGTTGAACTATTCTCAACTTTTGCGGCGCCGCTTTTTGTTGCCGCCGCCGCTCGCCGCCCCCGTCCCAGCGGCATCGCTGCTGGACGCCCAATGTGCAGTGCAGTGTGAATTGGGCGTAAAGGCTTGTCCTTACTGCAGCAGCGTGGGTTACAATCCGGCGTCCGCACTTTGCTGCATGTCTTCCCCTCTCCCTCTCCCACCTTTCCTGTCTGTCCTTATACTGTACTATCCCCAAGAAATGCCCTAATAAATATCTATAGAAAAAGTAAGTACTACTAAGTGTATAATCGTGTATGTATTTCGTCTGTCTCATTCATATTTTCACAGAGGAAGGTGGATCAGAGAAGCTTGGGGACATCCTCGCATTTGCATCTGGATCTGATAGAGTACCTCCAATCGGCTTCTCTCCCCAGCCATCTCTCAAAATTCTTCATGGAGCAGAAAAGTTCCCTGTTGCCAACACATGCATCAACTGCCTTCAGCTACCTATCTACAGCACATACAATGGTTTTAAGAGCAACATGGACTTTGCCATTAGAAACACTCAGGGTTTTGGGAAGGCATAGATAGTGAAAGACAAAATGTGTGTATATGCATGGGAGGATCAGGGACTGGGGTCGAAGCAGAAAATTGTTAATGAGATTGACGAATGTAGCCTACATCTGTCAATGAAACAAGATCAAATGAAAATTTGATATAAAACGAAAAAGGAAATAGGACTAGACGTACATTAAAAAGGCAGACGTACATTTATAAAGGCAAATTGGAACTGAGATGTTTTATATGTATAGATATGATACATAGAGCAATGGTTAATTGTTAACAACAGAACGTTTATCTGTGTTTGTGTTCACAGGGTGATGCCGGTGAGTATATTGGCTAGCGCAAGCGTAGGACTAATTAATTGCTGAATCGCTTCATTCGCTTAGTCCTCGAGGTTGTCTTGCTTGCAAAAAATGTAACAGAGATAAAAATAAATCAATTCCATGATTTCCATCATCCATTAATGGGTCAAATAATTGTTGGATTTCTTGCATGGTGCTGTTGCTGACATGAACACCATTTTCAGGAACCTCAACACTATTCCTGCTCGCCACTGCAGGTAGTGGTTCATCACCAGGGACAAAACGCTCCTCAATCTGAAACACACCACCTATAGCTGTGTTGTTGCTTCCAACATATCTGACAATCCCTCTATGCCACAACTGCAACGGGGTTTGGCCTCCTTGTGTAGAAAGTCCGTGGTTATTCCATTGGTTCTGGAATTCCCTCACTGCCCTTTGAACCCGAGGTAAATAAATGTAATGAAGACAAAATAAATGAAGATCACAAAGAGAATCTAGGATATTCTCATTTTCCATAAAAGTAAATAAGTCAGAGAAGTAATATGAAACTACCCGGTTTAATTCTGCCCACAGCCTCTCGATTCTTTGGTTGTGTACACTGCGCCCCATTATCATGCTTCCTCTATTTAATCCTCTACTGTTCAACATAAATCTTGCAACCTCAATATTTTCCCTCCCATGATCACTGCGTACTCTTGAAGGCAGTCCATAGTCAGATACGCCATGCAGAAAGAGGTTCATAACACTTGATGCCCTGTTGTTGTTGAGGCACTGAAGGTATATGATGGTGCGACTGTACCCATCTACACAGCCATGGAACACCATTCTCCATCGCACCAATTTATGGTTCCCGTCAATATGCCTGTGATAAAAGAAATAAGTGACAGCTGTTAGAATACTGAAAAAAGACTCAGATAATAATAATGTTGGTAAATAATATAGGCCTACACAAATGTAGGCTATTATTCTACGGTTTGTTGAGGTCTCTGGGACAGGCTATTGTAATAGGCTACATTCACGAATGCTTAGTGTAACAGGCCTATAGGCTAGCCTATATTTAGAAGTTTTCCTCCCTAAGATAGAAGGTAATACATTTACTAATTGCAATAGTCAAATATCAAGAATATTCCAAATGCTCTAGTCTAGCCTACTTGTTTAGGCTATTATCTTGTTAGATCACAATTATGCTGCAAGCTCAGCAAGAAGACATGTCGATGGGCCATTACAGCAAACATACCATAACTCGTTTGGAGTTTGCACACTGTAAACCCTTCGGCGGATGGCTTGACTGCGTCTTAATGACCTTCCGACGGGATCAACCTCCTGCAGAATTTGGCGAATCCTCCAGCGCTGGACCCGGATTCCGCGTGCCCGTAGACTTCCAATAATGTACCTCTCACCAGCATTCGGGGTACTCGTGGAAATGTCCCTTATGGTTGTTTTCAATTCGTCATTGGTTAATGTTGTGTATTCCAATGGTCTGATGCCAAGACGTTGCCTATGTCGGAACACAGTACGACGGCTGATACCAAAAAATGAAGCGATTCCCTGCCAATTAAACCCGAGTCCAATGCACTGGTTAAATTGTTCAGTTGTTAAATTGTATCGTGGACGTCCCGGAAGCCCGTTACTGGTTGTCGGTGGAGCCAGGGGAAGGGTGTTTTGTTGACCTCGTCTTGTTCTAAAGTCTTCAATAATCAGATTAAAACAACGGCATATTGACTGTACAAAAAGAGCAGTCTCTCCATCAGGTCCATCCCTTGAGCGAACAATAGCCAACATAGAATTTAGGGTAATGGTGTGGCTTTCCAGGTCTCTAAAGCACCTCTCTTCCGTGTTTTGCTGGACGTCCTCGACGCATAGCAGCACCCGATTAAAAAAAGCAACGATGTCATCGCGAGTGGCAATCACTAATAAAGTCTGCAAACTAATGAAAATAAATAGAAGTTGCACCTTCATATTGATTAAATTAAAGTTTGTAACGCGCACCTATAGCCTATTCACCTAACGTTGGCCTGACAGAGGCTTAATCCCGGTGTGACTGGAGTAGGCTAGGCCAAGTAGGCTTAAACACTGTATAGATGGAGACCGATGTTCAAAACGAGACCCCTTTCATCCCGCCTCGTGTGGCGCCTTCCGGTGTTACTGAAGTACCTTCCGTATGCTAGTGAGATTTCGTGTATGCATACTAGTGAAATTACTTGTACGTGCTACTGAGATTTCTTGTATACGTACTATTGAAATACTTGCACATCTACATGTAAGAACATACATTGCAGTGTTCTATTTCATAATTTTAGGTTTACAGAGTATGTATGTACGTACAAGTGTTTCAGTAGTAAGCGTACAAGTGTTTCAGTAGTAAGCGTACAAGTGTCAGAGTATGTATGTACGTACAAGTGTTTCAGTAGTAAGCGTACAAGTGTTTCACTAGTAAGCGTACAAGTGTTTCACTAGTAAGCGTACAAGTGTCAGAGTATGTATGTACGTACAAGTGTTTCAGTAGTAAGCGTACAAGTGTTTCACTAGTAAGCGTACAAGTGTTTCACTAGTAAGCGTACAAGTGTCAGAGTATGTATGTACGTACAAGTGTTTCAGTAGTAAGCGTACAAGTGTTTCACAAGTAAGCGTACAAGTGTTTCACTAGTAAGCGTACAAGTGTCAGAGTATGTATGTACGTACAAGTGTTTCAGTAGTAAGCATACAAGTGTTTCACTAGTAAGCGTACAAGTGTTTCAGTAGTAAGCGTACAAGTGTCAAGAGTATGTATGTACGTACAAGTGTTTCAGTAGTAAGCGTACAAGTGTTTCACTAGTAAGCGTACAAGTGTTTCACTAGTAAGCGTACAAGTGTTTCATTATTTATGGCCTAAACGGCCCCTCATATATGTGTGTGTGTGTGTCTGTATGTGAGTGTGTGTGTGCGTGCACACATGTGTGTCTGCATGTGAGTGTGTGTGTGTGTGTGTGTGTGTGTGTCTGCATGTGTGTCTGCATGTGAGTGTGTGTGTGTGTGTGTGTGTGTGTGTCAAGGTTATTATAGTTAACGAAAACTAACTAAAAAACGAAAACTAGGTGTGAAAAAACATTTTAGTTAACTGAAATAAAAATAAAAACTAGGCTTTACAAAAAAACGATAACTAACTAAAACTGTATTGTGTGTTTACAAAACTAACTAAAATAAACTAAAATTGTAGAGAGAAAATGTCCTTAGTTTTAGTCTTTTTCATTCCATACATAAGCCTAGTATATGAAATCTATCCTTCATTATTTCTTTAGCTGAGCCCCTGTGCAGAGGTAATCTAACGTTCGCCAGATGGTTTGTTTTGCACAGAGTGAAACAACATGAGCTCACGAGATCAGGATGGTCTCACGAGGCTAGCGCAGAAAAAAAAAACTAAAACTAATACTGAAACTAATAAAAACTAAACTAAAACTAAGCATTATCAAAAAATAAAAAATAAACTAAACTAGCAAATCAGCTTTAAAAACGAATTAAAACTAAGCTGAAATTGAACACAAAAAGTTAAAACGATATAAAAATAAAAACTATTGAAAAAAGCAAAACTATTATAACCCTGGTGTGTGTGTGTGTGTGTGTGTGTGTGTGTGTGTGTGTGTGTGTGTGTGTGTGTGTGTGTGTGTGTGTGTGTGTGTGTGTGTGTGCGCGAGTGTGTGTTTGACTCTTGTAGCTCCAGCTAGCAGTGGCAGCGGTCGTCCCCTGCCGGCCCTCATGAATAGGAGTAAATTATTTAGCAGGGACACAAATGGAACAGCACTGCCATGCGGAGTCCCTGTGGTGCCCGCCGAACTACGGCTCCCAGCAGCCCCAGCTGCATCCATCAGCAGCCCCTGTATGAGCCTGTGTGTATGCACATTTGAATAAGCCTTTATTAGCTGCCAGCGTCGCAGCACCGCAAGAGGAATTTAAAGAACTGCTGTAGACATATTATGCCTTGCAGTTCTATGAAGATGAACAACATGGGAATAAGCCTAGGCGTTTTTGTCGCATATTCTGGATATTTCAATACTTTTGTCACACCTAATACTCCATCCTTCTTACTTTTCTACCCCTCCATCTCTTTGCTGCATTCCGACATTCAACTCACTGTACATTAACCCCTAACTCTCACCTTCGCAAATACTGTCAATTGCTTGTGGTATAGTGCACTTGATTTCCAGCACAGTGATACCAATGGAACTGTATAAAAAAAAAAAAAAAAAAAGAAGCAAACATCTGACATAAATCAAACGCGCCCCAAATACTATCAACCATTTGTGTATTTGGGCACACCTGCTATGTACCCTGACAGAACAACCACAACCCACTTGTCCACTTTCTTCCCTGCCACTCCCCTTTCCTCTCTCTCCAGCTCTCTGGCTGCAGGCAGTCCCTGTTGCCAGACAGTTTCAGAGTATGTTTAAAATCCCCAGCCCTTAGATGGGTCATTTGCCTCCCAGCCTTGAATAAGGCTATGCTATTACCTGAGCAATGGTTCAGACTCTCAGACCTGCATCCAAAATGCAGAGTGTCATTTACTCGGCACCAAAAGAAGAAGAAAAACAGAAAAAAAAACAGCAGTGCCCCGGAAAATGGAAAGAGGAAGAAAAAATAAAAAGGAGATGGAGAAAAAAGCCAATTTCACAGACATAGGGAAACTTGAGAAAAAAAAGCAAGAGAGCAGCTGCAGGTGCACTTGTGTTGAAACACAGCAGGCCTTCTGTCAGGAATTTGTGTGTGTGTGTGTGTGTGTGTGTGTGTGTGTGTGTGTGTGTGTGTGTGTGTGTGTGTGTGTGTGTGTGTGTGTGTGTGTGTGTGTGTGTGTGTGTGTGTGTTTGTCTGTGTCCGTGTCTGTCTGTGTGTATGTAGTATAGTATTGTTCTTTTTGATTACATATGTTTAAAGAGAGCAGCCGGTGCTTTTGTGTTGACACACAGCAGAGCTTCTGTTGGGAATGTGTGTGTGTGTGTGTGTGTGTGCGTGTGTGTGTGTATTTTTTGTTCTTTTGGATATTTGTATTGACAGAAGTAGAGCATGTGTATTTCTTTGTGGTCTCACATTGAACAATATTGTGTGCGACAGCGCCTGCTTTTCTGAATAAAACACACTCAGTGTGTGTGTTTATGTGTGTTTGTGAGTGTTTGGGTTTGTAAAGGAGCGCAGGGCGAGTGTTTGTGTGTGTGTGTTTGAGTGCGTGAGGAAGAGAACATGACAGATTTAACGGCCCAGTAAATAGTGGCGAGCTGTTTCCTTTCTTATCCAGTCAGTGTGCCTCCAGCTCTGGTTAATGTTCAGCTCTTGCCCTGCGGCCAGTCAAGCACAACATAACAAAACAAGGCTAACACGCCACTCCGCCCCGATGCAACACACACACTATAAAGCAGGGGTCCCGAACCTTTTTTGCACCGAGGACCGGTTTCATAGAGCCAAATTTTCCTAGGCCCGGGGGGTAGCCTAAAACGTTTTTTTTCTTAGCCTATAACGTTGTAGTGTAGTCGCTTTTTCATAAGTTTAAGTAGGCCTAACAACAGCACACTGATTTAAACACATTACATGCATATTATTTTGGTGTCAACACATACAGTATTAGCCTATTATTATTTTTATTATTATTATTATTATTATTATTATTATTATTATTATTATTATAGGCCTAATAATAAATTTAAGTAGGCCTAACAACACACTGATATAAACGTGGCTAACTCAAGATCAACTTGGAAGTGCTCCTCTATTTGGAACTTCCGGGTCGGAAGTTCAAAATCTGTAAATTTTGGTGGGGTTCACAGATAGTGGTTACTGGTGAAAAAATGACCAACAGATTGAACGCAGTTCAATGTAATAAATGTATTACCCACCAGCCCCCCCCCCCCCCCCCCCCATTTATTTATTTTAGGCTATACTTTCCGAGGCCCGGTAGCACCTGTGCCGAGGCCCGGTACAGGTCCGCGGCCCGGTGATTGGTGGGGACCAATGCTATAAAGTACCACAGTGTGTCAGAGGTACAGTAAAGCACAAACACGTTCTGACACTGCTGAAGAAACACATAACACATCCACAGGCTGAGAAATTCATATGTAATCACAAACCAGAAGGAGATGCACCTCAACTAGGGATGGGAATTTCAAACAATCGCGATCTTCAAGATCAAAATACTTCCGCACCACACTTCTACGCAACATTTCACTCAGCAGCACATCAATAGCCTACACTATTGGCTATATCACGTGATCGCGCTCTCACACACGCACCCACAACTGCCGTGGCGGAAACAGTCAGACATTGTCCCGCAAAAATTAATTGTGGCCAGTATTTTGTATGTAAGATTTAGGTTAACCAGTTCAATGTTTTCTTTGCCGACTAGCAAAGAAACCTCAACATATCCACAAATGTTAATGCAGATAACAGCAAAAAAAAACAGGCCAGGTCACGCCTGGCTTATGTGTGTTGGCTGGCTTGTTTCTGTGCGGGACTGGTAGGACGGTAATGTCCGATAAATAAAGATGGGTCTTGTCACCTGGACACATCAGTTCCAATGCTTCCAATGCTAATCCAGCGCAATGAGAGCGAAATAGCCAGTAAGCTCATGGGCTCACAACAACTAGCAGCAGCTTCCATAACATTAATGGTAGCGTTCAGTGGCTAAAGCAGTTACACTGATGATTCCTGTAATGTTAGCTATTTTGCTGCAATGGGTTAAACTTTTGTTTCTGGATAAAGGTCATGACTTGCTGTTTTGCACTTCCCTTTAGGTGGTGAATAAGTAGACCTAGGACACAGTGGGTTATTTGGACATCTACTAGGATCTTGATATTATATTGATATGAAGATATGAAAGTAAAGTATTTGCCCTTAGAAGTAAATTGTAATTAAAATGGTTCTTAGCTAAGTAACCTAAGTGTAGGCAGACTTGAAAGGTCAATTGTAATAATATCATGAATGAACAATTGTAAACATAGTACTCAACAGAATAGGTAATACGCAAGTCTTGATTTAAACTTTTCTTAAATGCTTTATTAAACATACAGACATGCAGATTAAAACTAGCCATAAATTGCTATTTTGCATGTGCTCTCAGGACATGTGGTTGTGACCATCTTTGTAAAGAAGAGAGGCATGTAATGCACATGTATACAGTAGTACAGAGTCAGTTGTCTATTGTATAGAGGTGTTCAATTGCTCAAGTGTTCTCAGGTGTTGGTTCGAGTGTTCGAGTGTACAGTGATGCATAGTCAGTTGTCTATTGTATAGACAAGGTGTCACATGTTCACTTGTTGGTCCAGGGGGTGGCATGTGTGCCATTGTTATAATTAGAGAGATGGCCTATGTATAGTACAACCAGAGTACTATAAACAACTGACTCTGCACCACTGTACACTCGAACCAACACCTGACAACACTTGAGCAATTGAACACCTCGTCTATACAATAGACAACTGACTCTGCACTACTGTACACTATCACTTGAATCAACACCTGACAACACTTGAGATATTGAACACCTTGTCTATACAATAGACAACTGACTCTGCACTACTGTACACTATCACTTGAATCAACACCTGACAACACTTGAGCAATTGAACACCTTGTCTATACAATAGAGAACTTACTCTGCACTACTGTACAGTATACTTGACATGTTATGTAATTGCACTGCCTGTATCATGGACACAGTCACAGCCATCCATGATCAGATACTGCTGTCTGGCCATGTCCTGTCCGGGTGGGGCTTGCACCTGAAGACCATCTTTGGGGGCGCTGGACATCAGCGTTGCACAGCAGCCGACACCTGACTGATGTTGCATCACAGTGTTCTCTGGCCTCAACCACACCAGGCATCCCAGCATCAAAGCTGCAACAGAACAGAAGGGAGATGCATTAAAATAGTGCATTAAAATATTGGCCACAAATAAAATACAACCATACCATGTCCATAAAATGGAATCGCTAATACATGACAATGATCATTACCTGAAGTGCTGGTAACTCAATGTTTGGGAGCTTTTTGCAGTAGCTACTCAGATGCTGGTGCCAGTTGTAGCTTTCAACAAGCACTGTGCCGTCCTCAAGTCCGACAAGCTGTGGGGTGTTGACTTTCTTCACAGGAGCGCTGTCTCTCACCACCCCAGCAATGTCAGTAAAAGTCTCCACTCTGGTCTTCCTATAGTGCTGCTTGATCAAGCCAAAGCACCAGTCAGGGGAAAACTTGGTGTGGCCTGCAATCAGGAAGTGTAGGTCCAGCTTCAGGTGAAGCTTGTGCATGGTCGGTCCGCCAAGCACAGTACCACAGCACAAAGTTGTTCTTGTTTTGTCCACTGCAGATGTCACAATGAAGGTCCACATGTGTTTCTCCAACTTCATAGTTGTTGAAGAAACGTAGTTGATGACTGCATTGCTGCTTTTGACGCCATCCCTTTGTCGATCAGGTAGTTCACTTGCTTTTATGGTACCTAAACAGAAAAAAGCTAAATTAATGAACAGAAATACTGATCAGAAGCCATATTACAAGAAATTCCTACAGTAACTTGCAGATCCCATCATAATTGTAGGTTATGGGTTACGATTTGCTTAATACCTACTGGAGAAAAACATCCTCTCTTAATCCCTTCACTTTAAACTTAAGACATAATTACATATATGCAGGGGTCAACATTAACTTTTTAGCTCACCAGCCAAATGTCTGGTAGATGAAAAATGTTACCCGCCAAACCTTTTTTTCCCCAGCCAAAAATAACATTTATATGAAGCCTGCTTTGTGTCGCGTAGACATACAGTACATTTAAGCTGCATAATAACGTGATATGGTGGTGAATAAAAACAGTTGTCAGAGCAGATTCCTGGTGCTACAGCACAGGTGGTGTTGTAGTCCTATCCCAGGGCTGTACATTAACTTTTTTAGCACATAGCACTGGTGCTACAGGGGTTGATAGTTCTGTAGCACTGAGCCAGAAAGTTGTAGCACCAACTTACACACCAAGGATAGTCGGACATTTCACATTTGCAGGAACAGCATAACTGCATCTGCTTTGTGTTGCCACGGGGCAAGCCAAATATTGACCCGTGCACATTGCCTCTTTGCTTTTGACATGCCGGACAATTCGGGAAAGTCATTTGTGCAGCTTTCTTAGTTTTTCAGAACTGCAAGTAGCCAACATGACTAACTGATAGTCCATAGTGACAAATAACAAGCCCTGGTAACCATGGCAGCTGGGCAAATTGACTAAGCTAACATTAAATGGTAAATTGACTGCATTTATAAAGCGCTTTTATCCAAAGCAATCTACAATGGCCTCTAATTCACCCATTCACACGCCAATGGCGGCAGCTGCCATGCAAGGTGTTAGTCTGTTCATTGGGAGCAATTTGTGGTTCAGTGCCTTGCAGACAGCTGACCCATAATCACTGGACAGACATTTCCTAGCAGGCCATGGATGATATTGTACAGCTTGTTGTGATTGATAAGCTGAATATAGCTAGCTATACATAGTCTGTCCTATGCATACAACTGTATGGGTACACAGCTTTCGTTGGTTCATGTTGTATAACTTAGCCTGAACATTATATTTCTCTGTGTATCTTTTGATTTGGCTGAGAATCATTACGGTGTTTTGAATATTTGCACAAAAAATGAACTGCTTATATTGAGGTCACAAGAACATCTGCAAAGATTTGCAAATATGCTTAATTAATGTGAGTGCTTGGTGTTAACAGTGATTAATGCGTCAATCGTAATAGACATTCTAATTATTGCTACAAAGTGCTGGGGGACAACATGTTTATTGTGCACTTTGTATTTTTAATGTAATATACAGACTACAACCTCACAGGATTTCACTCTGATCTGTCTGGGACCACAAAGTAGGGCCACAATCTCAGTCATGCCTTGATCCTTAACGGCCACATCTTAATTCTCTCAGGTTGGAATAAGCGAGTGGATTATGAGCCAGGCACGGGCAGTAAGCAGCTGTTTCCCAAGATGCACCTGGAGACCTGTGGCGGGCCGCTGTCTTCTGTTAGAACCACGGTGGAGCTCCAGACCAGCCACATCGGCAAGGGCTGCGACCGTGAGACCTACTCTGAGAAGTCCCTGCAGAAGCTGTGCGGTACGTACTTCCCCGAATAAAGACCTTTAGTTGATCAGTTCAAGACCTCAGCTTCACCTGTCAGACGTTCCGCAGTTATAATCTGCAGCTTCTGTCTAAAGATAGTAAGAAACCACGGAACGAGCCTAATTCAAAATAGATATCCGCAGTTCCAAAATAAAGCCATGAGTTGAGTCCAAGCTGCAAGGGCCCAGGGTCAGGTGAGGACCCCTCCTCATCCGTGTTCCCCATGCGGCTTTCTTATCTCATCCCCCGTTCTGCTAACCCGCGTAAGTGAAGGCGCCAGAACGCTGGCGACCTAAAGCTCGGGCACTAATGATGTGACAGAGTGGGGGCATTAGACCCCCCAGACGTAGCGCATCGTTCCCTCGCTGACTGATGAGCCCCAACTCGGCGCCGTTCGTGAGTGGGGAGCGCGACCAACGCAGGACGGTAGCCCCGCCCCGCCGCGCCCCTCCGCACACGTGCATCACCAGAGAGGGAGGAGGGGGGAAGTGGGGAGGCGGGCTCCAGTCACCATCTCTGACTAGCGGTCTTCACGGTCCCCTTCTCTTCTACAGCCCCATATAAATAATGCAAAAGTCCCTCTCCCCCCCCCCCCCATCCCCTAGACTTTCAGTCTACGCATGGTTTACCACTAAAGAGAGGCTATTCAAAGGTCTATAATCATTATCTGATAGCAAATGGAAATAAATTGTAATTGCTTTTTTTCCCAAAGCACAATCAATTTGAGATAATGTACAAAGACGTTGTCGGCTTGTTGGCTAAACAGAATGTGGCGTGCGGCCTGGGGTGTGGAGGGTGGCGGGCTGTGGGGGAAGTCTGGGCAACTGCATATTTATTTACTCCAGCAGTCTAATTACGGGGAGTCAGAACCTCTATACAGACATGAATACCAGGCTGGGAAGTGAAGGTTAAACCAGCGGATGTCTGGACTGAGATTCATTTATGTGCTAATGCATGTGGTTATTAGCAGCAATGAACACACGCATGCTTTCCTTTGTTTGTTTGGACAGAGAGGCCTGATTGAGGCTCATTCTCAGGCGTCTGTTATGTTAGCAGATCTGGTTAGTAATGCAAGTGTAATAGCTGTGTTATAGCACACCTATGCAAAATCCATCTGTGTAATAGCTGTGAGTGTATTGTTATGTAATATGTAACAATAGATTTCCTCCTACAGTATGCAATTGTGGGGAGGGCATGAGTTAATGTAGATGCAGTAGTAGTAGTACTGTGTCTCTGTTGAGGAGCACTAAAACATTGCAGGATTGTGTTGGCCAAGAGGAAAGTCTAAATCTTTCCGGATAAAAAAAAAAAGCTCAGATAATGGAGTGTACAGAATGATGGAGTGGGCAGTGTTTCCATGAGTGCGGAGGGAGAGAGAGAGGCAGGATGAAAGAAAGGGAAAGAGGATAAATCGATTTATTAGAAGTTGTGACCGATCGGTTTGTGTTTTAGCCGTGAAGGGGTAGCATTCCGTCAGCCCAAAACAGCCTGTTTGCGAGTGGCTGCCAGGGGGAATTATCTGTTGTTCTTTTACACTTTGAAAGGCAAGCAATCACCTCACTCCCAATTCCCCACTCACCTTTGTTAGCACACTGCTCTATAGCTGTCACAATATATCTCCTTTCACCAAGTAGGTCCTCTGTTGTGTATGGCTCCATGAAGACTGCTGTCAATTCTGTTTAATTTATTAAGAATAAATGCCTATATCCACTTTCCATATTTGCCCGCGTTGGTTGTTAAGCTTGAGAAGAGAGGAAAAATCCATACACTGATATCTCCCGGTTCACTTTATTGAAAATACGCAAGGTTTCGACCCTTAGGTCTTCATCAGGCAACTTCAAAGTGTACAATGACAGGTAGCAGGTATATATAGGCTGAGAGCATGTGACATCACATCTGACATCATCCTTCCTCCTCATCCATTCAGCTTGGCCATCTGACCTAGATAACCATAGCCAAGGTTAACCAGTCACAGTGCCCTTACAGCATACAGGGTATCTGTTTTTTGGGTTTTATTTGTTTTGTTTTACTGCATCAGTGACCTGGCCATTGGTCTGGTACTCTAACCACTGGGCCACCTATCACCTCTAAGTGCCTTGCTCAAGAGCAGGACAGTAGGTAGCCCTCCAGGCACCAGTTAAGATCCCACCTTGTCTAGTGGCCTGGCTGGTCTGATGGGTCGGATGCTTTAACCACTGCACCACCAACCGCCCCTCAAATTAAATTGATTCATGTTGACCCTTTTGTGATAATCTCTATCTTTTCCCATGGCAATTCCCCCAAGGGGCCTCCTCGGGTAGCACCGACCTTCTCCCTGCCCCCAGCACCACCACCAATTGGACGGCGCCCCTGGTGACAGATAGCGGGCGGGACAGCGACCTGATCTTTCGGTTCGACGGGCGCCAGGCGGCTAAGATACCGGACCGAGTGGTGCCGCAGAACCTGACGGACCAGTTCACCATCGCCACCTGGATGAAGCACGGGCCCAGCCCCGGTCTGAGGGCGGAGAAGGAGACCCTGCTGTGTAACTCTGATAAGACTGGTGAGGGTGGAGAAATGTTAGGATGACAGGGGCCCTAAAAAATGATTAGAACATTAGGTACTCTTTTTTCAATATTAAATGATTAAGTGATCATCGTTAATAGAATAGTTATTGTACAATGTACTGATAAAACTAACAATTCCTTTTTCTTTTCTTGTTTTTGGCAAAAAGTAAACATCCAGAGAGCCAATTGCCCCCCCCTCTATTTACATGAAATGGTTTGGTCTTTCCCCTAATCGTGACTTGAACGGGACTTGCTAGCAGTGAATTAATTGCAAGTCAGGAGAGCTGGTGTGGAGCATCATGTCTAAGCTTCTTAAAGAAAAACCTGGCTTCCAGTAACAGAAATAACGAGTTTTGAATGGCAGGTTTGATAGTTTGCGAATGGCTGAGATTTACATAGGATAGTAACTTTACACTAGTTAGCGATAGTTAACATACTGTAGCTAGCAAACTGGTAAAATTGCCCTAACTTTAGCATACGGTACTCTAGCTGGCTGGCTAGCTAGCTGGCTACAATTCATGCCTGTGTTGACTCATCAGGGACAATATTAAATGATTTAGGTTGATCGACAGGAGAATAAATATTTGAAAGCAATACAGAATTCCTGAGAGCCTTAAAGCATTCCATTCCATTATATGTTGTAGTGTCACCTGGTGCTTGCATTTGTGTTTTCGTTTAAACAAACACATTTCCACTGTTAACTGTAAAGAGGTGGACTTTGGATGATATGGATATTGTCTCCTAGCAAATGTCCTCGAGTAGGTGTAGTAACAGTATAATACATCACATGCAGTATGCATAGCATGAGTACCGTGAGTTTTTGCAAAGTGTATTCCAAATTCACTGTTAGCAGGTTATCTTAACAAACTATTATCCAGTTCTGTATAGTTTTGAATAAATGCTGTCCTCCTCTCTTCTCTTCCTCTTTCTTTCCTCCTCTTCTCTGTAGAGATGAATCGTCACCACTACTCCCTCTACGTCCATAACTGTCGGCTGGTCTTCCTCCTGAGGCGGGACTTCACCCAGGTGGACACCTTCAGACCAGCGGAGTTCCACTGGAAACTGGAACAGGTGAATGAATGTGTGTGTTTGTGTCTCTGAATGACTAACCTCACACACTGCCTCTTGAAAAGCACCACGAGCCCAACCCACCCCCCTCCAGTCCGGAGCCCTTTCAGAGAGATACGACATGATGGAGAGATACTCACAGTTAAAGGAAACCACCTCATTGAAAAGAGACTTTTTTTCCAACATGACCTCAAGAGCAGGGAGATAAGGAGTGCTTCAGTATAGTCTTCAGTATAGACAGACTACACCACTTGCAAAGAGCCGTTTGGCAAATACAGAACAATCATCTGCTGATACAGTTCACTGGGTTAAAGTGGACATGTTTACAGTACATGTGATTTCTCCTGGTAAATAGCCTGTGAAGAAGGAAATATGACACGTAAAGACTTACTTTTCTTATCGAAAATCTATAATTGAAGCTTATACTGTATGGCTGAAGCAAAAACTGACTCAGCTGAAGAGAATGGCGCGGGATGCAGCTTCTGAAGTCTGTTCTCATTTCTGTATTTCTCTGTGTGTGTGTGTGTGTGTGTGTGTGTGTGTGTGTGTGTGTGTGTGTGTGTGTGTGTGTGTGTGTGTGTGGAAGGTGACCCTCATTTACAATGACGCAATGGACGGCTTTGTCCATAACGTACACAAGTATTCAGGTTTAAGTCACTTTGCAAGAGATTCCAAGAGTTTGCTACACTGATAATGAAAGCAGTTTGACCAAAATCAGAGTGAGTTGAAAATGGGCCAGGGTTCCATTGTAGCATAGATGGGGATGTATGACGGCCATTTTCCGATCATGTCTTTATACTGTAGCTATACAGACACCAATGATTATTGCATCTCTCAGTCAAAGAAAACCTGCTGACGTAGAGGATAGAGTGATGAGTATGGTAGTTATCACCAGTAATGAACCTAAGTGCAGAATGATAAACAGCATCCAATGACTTGAGAGCAGAGACAGAGAGAGAGCGTCTGGAAAGACCGGAATGAAAGTGAGTCATTGCGTCAAGACTCGAGGCCAAGGACTTATATTGAAATGCTTTATTAGGAATAAACCATAGAGATGTACCATTGAATTTTCTAAAGGTTTATCGGTTATATTTTTTATTTGATTCCAAAAATTGCTTAGGATTTATCACAAGCAACAGATTCTTTACAATAATTGGATTTGGAATTTCTTGTCATAGGTTTGCTCGTATTTCTCAGCGCTCTGTACTTCAGTGGGATCAGTCTGGACTTTCAAAATCTCAAATGGATTATCTCCTTGCCTGAACATGCTGCTGATGATGACAGCGAGAACTGATATATGCTTCATTAGCCTGAGATAGATGATGATAGTACTTTGAGATAGTTTCACAATATAAAGTGCTTTATAAATAAAAGTAATTATTATTTATTATTATTATTTATACTATAATAGAGCTACCCTTGGCCGGCGTGTCCGCTGTCTGTCCCTCTATCCAGACTTTCCTCAAAGAGCATCGGCCTGACAGCATTCTTACTTGGCATGGGTATCCGCAGGGGTCCTGGACAGACCATGACAGGGCTGGATTTTTTATTAATTCATGTGTTGATTTATATTAACTAGGGCTGTCGATCAATTTAAAAATTAATCTGGAACACATTATAATAACCCTTGTTAATAAAGCATTTTTAAATCATCTGTTCATAATCTGTTCATCCTTTACTAATCATTATGACATATGGATATGGATTACATTATCTTCCTGGCCACTCACTGTCTTGAGAGTCTTGAGCTCCAGCTTGTTTTGGCCACACCGGGACAGCAGCTGGTCGATCTCCCACCTGTAGGTCGACTTGTCTCCCTCAGAGATGTGTCCAATGAGGGTGGTGTTGTCCGCAAACTTCAGGAGCTTGACAGACTGGTGGCTGGAGGTGCAGCTGTTGGTGTTCAGGGAGAAGAGTAAGGGGGGAAAGGACGCAGCCCTGGGGGGAGCCGGTGCTGATGGACCTGGAGTCAGAGATGTTTTTGCCCAGCTTCACATGTTGTTTCCTGTCGGACAGAAAGTCAGTGATCCACGTGCAGGTAGAATCAGCCACGTGCATCTGGGAGAGCTTGTGCAGTGTGGGCAGGAGGATGGTGTTGAAGGCAGAGCTGAAATCCACAAACAGTATCCTAGTATAGGTCTCTGTGTGTTCTACTACTGTAGAATGTAGTGAAAAGCCATGTTTACAGATCTGTTTGCTCTGTAAGCGAACTGCAGAGTGTCCAGGAGTGGGTCTGTGATGGATATGAGGTGCAGCAGAAAAGCTATGTTTTCTTGGAGACTGGAAGTCAATATAAAGTTTTATCAAATTATTATTTGCAATATCTTTTTATGTATAATGCTATATGTATAAAGTGTGACATATGAGGGCAAAGACCTCAAATCATCACGTCTCATGGGAAAACAAGGGTCTGACCTCTGGAAGGCCATTACTCCTAATGGCAGTAACATCTCTGGCAAATTCACATTGGAGGAGTTGCTGCTGCCTTCCAGCATGTAAAGCCAGGGAAAGCTTTGTGTGGCGTTGATGAGGTGACTGGTCCAATCAGGCTGTGGCACCGGAGCAAAAACACTGCGTACGGCAGCCTACTCGACCAGTGAATACTGCGCACCGATCTGGTGCCGCAGCACACACACCCGCCTCATCGACCCGCCTATCAACGAAGCCTTGCACATCGAGACGGGATGCCTGCTGCCTCCTGGCCTCCATCGCACAGGAACCACAGCACGTCTCGCTTGCCGGGCCGTAGAGCCTAACCATCTGCTCCACGACAGGCTCACTGTAACAGCGGAGCCTCCCCGGCGTCTCAAGTAGTAAGTAGTAAGAAGTAGTATCTTTACTGTACCTCCGCCCCAGCGACAGCACAGGGCAAGAGGTAATGTTTTTGGTGGCGTGCGTGCGTGTGTGTGAGTGTGTGTGTTTGTCTGTTAGCAGGATTACGCAAAAACTACTGGACCGATTTTCACAAAACTCGGTGGAAGGGTGTAGCATGGTCCAACCTAGAACGATTGCATTTTGGAGCAGATCCGAAGCACCGTTCGGGTCCACCAAGGGCGTAAGTTTGGATTCAACATTGGTAGGGACCATATAACAGTGTAGCCTGCATACACAATTTTTGCTGGGGATGAGAGGTTAAACCTCTTAAATATGCATTGTAGTTGCTTAAAAATGAAAGTATTTGCCAAAGCCTGGGTTCGCTTAAAAAGATGTTCAGTCAGGTTTATTAAGAAACAATACGGTTGCAAACGGACTTCAATAGTAAAAACACAGAGTGATTCTATCAGAGAAGTGAAAGTCAGATCGCCAAAACTGCTCCTTATATTGCTTCAAAACAACGAGGTAGTATAGGTGTCATTTGATTGGCTGAGTCGGATATCACCCAGTGGGCGGGGGATGAAAACTCACTTTGAATATAGCTTTGAATATAGACAAAGGTCTGAGTCAGGGCAGGAAGGACAAGGTGTGGCCTTTCTGACTTGGACAAAGAAAGGAGGCAGAGGAGTCTGTTTACAATTACAAAGGGAGAGTTTGGGTGTTTATAATTATAAAGGGAGATTGAAACCTAGGGGTTTTCAGGGGACTTGATGAATAGAAAAGATATGAATCTGAATAGTCTTGAGACTGTGTGTTAAATTCCATGACAACTCCCTCATCTGTGGCTGAACAGCCACATAAAATATATACATCAGATATAAAATAAGCATAATCAAAAAAATAAAAAAAATAAAAAATAAACACAAATTTCAAAAACTCTATGCTATACATGTGGAAAAGAAGTAATTTCTCCACTAGGTGGAGCAAGAACAAAAATGCAAATTACGCTTTAAAACTCCTTGTTACAGAAATTTGACAGGAAACAAGGTAAAATAAAAACATGTATAGTCTAAGAGTGGACAACCATTCACCAAAAACCCTTGATTTAAATTTTGAATAAGGCAAAAAGATAAATGGTTAGCAGTGTAAGGAGGGCAAAAAACCTCTTGGTCAATTTAGAGGAAAAAAAAAAAAACCCAAAGAAGTAAAACTTCAAAATCATCTATCAGCTCATGTTTCAAAACATTATAAATCTTGTAAACAAATATGATATTTTTTCAAGATAATTTCAAAGTTCATTCACTCTTGTTGTGAATAATCGCATGTAATGTCCTATGGATCATAGCTTCCATGTTTGCGTCTGACAATGTTTAATGTAGGTTCCAGTGTGCGGTTAGAGGTGCAGTCATTGCTGTTGAGATTGTCCACGTTGTCATACCACAACCACGAGAAGGAGGTGACCGGCAAGGTCAGTCTCCGATTGCTCATCAGAGGAGAGGAGAGTGTGGCGGTGACCGTCAAGGTCACTCTCCGATTGCTCATCAGAGGAGAGGACAGTGTGGCGGTGACTGCTTTGCCCTTGAGATCTCTGGTTCGGCTGCATGGACCGTCCTCTCAGCTACTTTTGACAGCTATTTCACACAGGCCAGAATGTCCTGGTGCTGATTGTTCCATCTTTGACGGGTAGGTTCATCCCGCAACATCTACTTCTCTTCCATGTTTTCTGGCCTGTTCTCAGGCTGCTCATTTGCTCCTGGTAGTCTCTTGTCTCCCCATTTGGCAGGTCTACATAGAGCGGTCAGCCAGCGAGCTCTCGGAAGGTGAGGAGGGAGTCCCTGTCCTGGTCCAGCAGGGTGAAGGTGCGGTGGGACACGGTGTCCGTGTGGACCCCACACAGCCAGGGCGAGTGCTGAACCCGGTCCACACGGTACTGCTCCACGTAGGGCCGGCCCGGGTCGTGCTGCTGGAGGGCCACCTCGGCGCTCCCGCTCCCCCAGTACAGGCTGATGAAGTGCTCCGTCTGTGGATCCACAGATGAGAGAGACAAACAGAGACAAAACAGAAGAGCAAAAAAGAGTCCTCTGGTCTCCCGGTTCCCCTCCTTGGTCAGGAACGGTTATCAGCAGTCTGTTGGAGATTCTCAGAAACATGGTTAAGCGCAAGCTCCTGCTTTGGGGAAAAATGTTGTTATTCAGTCAGGAAAACTTAAACAGGGTGTCTGTTCCAAGTGTCATTAGAGCCAGTCTGCAGTAGCCTATAGTGACATCAGGGGCAGTGTTAGAATGACTTCAACACGCCCAGTCCCCAGTCATGATCAAGGCAATTGGATTTGGCTCTAGCATTTCTCTCGCGATTTTATGAAAATAAAATAAAATAACCCACATTCTCGTCTCAACAAAACAACACCCCCTAAGGGTGAAAGCAAAAATTTCCTGAAGTCAGGATAAAAATTTAGAGATGGGGCAAAGAAAATGATACTAAAATGAACTGGCTTCATTTACAATTAACTAATCAAAAACTCCATCAAAGCTTCATTTGTATAGCTAAAATTTGTATATCTAAACCCTCCCTCTTCTGCATTTGAGGACAGAGTATTTGGGCACTGCTTCGGACAAAATGGTCTCTTCTCCGTTTCATACTTATCTGTCGCTCACAGTGAGTTGGTGACATGGCGTTGGCGTTGCATCTCACGAACCCCAGATCGCCCATCTGTAGGGAAACAGGCCAGTAACCTCCATCTCCACCTCCGGTCTGTGCCCGTCTCCTGGTTCGGCATTCACCCATCACTCCCGGAACGACAGTTGTCTGTAAAAAACCACTCAGAAAAAACACTCAGGCCCGATGAATGTGCCTCAAACTATAAACATGAGATATTTAACATAACCATTTTAAAAATATATAATTGGGTTAGGAGATGCTGTATGCAGATTAAGACACTGACAAATATGAACAACCTTCTCTTTATCCTGTACAGCTGTACTATCTGACGGTCCCTCAGTAAAACTCTCTGTCTGTTCCTGGCCTAGTCATGACTGTTGCTGTGGGTTGTTCAGGGAAATTCCAGCAGGTGGCGCCGAACCCCAGGTTGCAGGATTCTTTCTCTCATTTCGCTTGCGGTAACTGTGACAGTCTCTGATCCAGTGACCAGTTTTACCACAATGAAAACACGCGTCAGTTTTGTCTTCGTTTTCGTTTCCCTCCCTCGGTCTCCTCCTGTAGTCCATTCTGTTCCTATGCCTGCTATTCTTGTTCATGTGACGACCCTGTGGTCGTTGTTCTCTCTCTGATCTCTCGGACTGGTTTTCTATCTGTTCCAGTTGAGCGGCTTGTAACTTGGCTGTACCTAACTTAAGTTCCTTCGCCTCCCTTTGTTCAATGTGAACGCGAAGCCGCTCCGCATACCGGAAATGGTCAACAACTTCCTCGAGCGAAGTTGACTCCCAGGTGTGGCAACACATCCTAACTTGGTCAGACAAAGAGGAGAGAGAGTTATTCATCAACTGTTGTTTTAGAATTTTCTTATAATCGGCATTCTCTTTGTCCATGCCACTGTGTGACGCAAAAACTGATTCCAGTCTTTCCCAAAATTTCTCGAACTGCTCATCGGTTTGTTGTTTACAGTATGTGATACGGTCCCAATCCATTTTCTTTGGGAAACGAGTTTTGATTCTGTTCAACAGTGCAGCATTTTGGTTAGCGAAATCGGCATGAGAAAAAGGCAATGTAATGTCAAACGGATGTTTCACATCCACCCATTTTAGCCCAAGGCATTGTCTCATGATCATGGCGATTTCCTCTGCGTGAGGCTCATACATACGAACTAAACTGTTAAAAAGAGTTTCAAACTCGTCAATGTCTTTGGTTGGATCGGGCAACGTTTTAGCAACATCACGAAGTTCGTCTGAACGCCACGGTCTATACACCCTGATTTCAGGGGTCCAGGCCTCGTGGCCATCTGCATCATCTATCTGAGACGGTCGGGGATTAGGGTTCGGGCATCGTACCATTGGGGCTAGGAGTTGCGGTTCCTCCAGACTATTACTAGCTATTTGTAGTTGTTCCAAATTTAACTTAGCCTCAACTATGGCTCTAGCCAATTCTTTCTTCCTGTCCTGCTCTTGCTTTGTGTGACATCTAGTCGACAGAGCTATAGAATGGACGGGAGAAGAGGGTGGTCCTGGAGGTACGCTCCGGTCGGGGGAAAGGGGCGCATTTAATTCGTATTGCGGAGGCGCCTGCATGTGTGGTGCAGAGGCAATACTGTGAGGGGATACGGCAGAGAGAGAAGGGACGTGGCTAAAAATGGCGGGGGCATTGTTAGGAGGTGTGATCACGGCGCAACGAGTCGAGGGACAGAAGTCTAGGTCAGAGTGATTCGCTGGGGGAAGCGGCGGAGACGCCGTTGGCTGTATAGTTTCACTGTATCTTTTCTCTGACTTCAAAAACCCTTCCCGCGCTACTGACTCCCAAATTTTAAACGCTGCCCAATCGATAGCATTTCCACTTTTCTTACCCAACTTTGTCTTCTCAAATGCTTGTAGTTGAACCCTAATGTTGGCCAAAGCTTTAACGCTAAGAGTACCAGATGGAGACGGAAAACTGCTATGTTTAGCCCATAGCTGAATCTGCCAACAGGCACTGGCAGAATATTTTAGCGCAACAATTTTAGCCGGACCAGACAATTTGAGAATATCAAGTGGCGAGCTAGTAACGGCACCCATTTTGCACCAAAATCGCTTACGGAAAAACAAACCAAAAGACACTCTCCTACACTCCTTCGTAACACGGAGATGAACGTCTCTCAGACTACTCACTAGCAGTTACGATTTACGGCCCTTAAAACCAGTGTCGGCAAAAAAAATAAACAGTACTGTTACCTGAAAAAAAAAAAAATATATATATATATATAGCGCTTAAACAACACATACAAGACAGAGCTGAAATTCAAACAGTAAACATAGCAGACTAACAATCCCGTGCACATACAATAAAGAAGACAGCAAACTCACACGGGGACGCAAAAACAAAGAACGACCAAAAGACGACCAAAAATGACGTACATACGACTAACACAAAACAAAGAACGACCAACAGACGACCAAACGACGACTTAACACACGGATCCTACCAAATACTGTACAGCCCTTGGTCAAAGCCAACGCTCGTTAGGTTTACCAATTTGATCAAAGCTAACTTCTCGTTAGGTCTACCAAACCACCCGGGATCAAATGGGAAAACGTTTCTCCAAGAAACGCGGATTGGAAACACCAATCACTCCCTGTAGCTACTTCTCTGCGGTTTTAATCTCACCCGCGACCGGCCAAAAGGGAAGCCTGTTCTGTGCCAATTCTGTGGCGTATTTAACTCACGTTTTAACTTGTAACCGATAAACAACCTAAATTGTACATCAAACTACAGGGGAAACAAGCTTCACGAGACCAAAAATCACACTTCTTCTGAACACTGCTCATGCCCTCGTAACGAAACAAGGACGAAGTCAAAACGACAATACGATATAAATATATATATTGCTGTTCACAACTTCCTTAGATAGTTACACAACTTATAGTACTAAAATACCCACGCTGGGGTTTCTGTTTTCAATAATCTAGACCAACAAGCTGAACCGAAACCAAGGCAAATAACAAGCATAAAAGATTCGTTTTTCAACGTACCGTGAGTCTAGCCGGGTGAAACCAACGGCGGGGCTTCTCCAAAAGCAATGCGCATAGACGCAACGAGAGAAGCTTCCCAAAGCGGCTACCGCTTCCGCACGTCTGCGTCCCTCGTTTCCACTCCGGCGAATCTCACAGCAGTCGATCCCGTCCTCAAGTCGCCAATTGTAGTTGCTTAAAAATGAAAGTATTTGCCAAAGCCTGGGTTCGCTTAAAAAGATGTTCAGTCAGGTTTATTAAGAAACAATACGGTTGCAAACGGACTTCAATAGTAAAAACACAGAGTGATTCTATCAGAGAAGTGAAAGTCAGATCGCCAAAACTGCTCCTTATATTGCTTCAAAACAACGAGGTAGTATAGGTGTCATTTGATTGGCTGAGTCGGATATCACCCAGTGGGCGGGGGATGAAAACTCACTTTGAATATAGCTTTGAATATAGACAAAGGTCTGAGTCAGGGCAGGAAGGACAAGGTGTGGCCTTTCTGACTTGGACAAAGAAAGGAGGCAGAGGAGTCTGTTTACAATTACAAAGGGAGAGTTTGGGTTTTTATAATTATAAAGGGAGATTGAAACCTAGGGGTTTTCAGGGGACTTGATGAATAGAAAAGATATGAATCTGAATAGTCTTGAGACTGTGTGTTAAATTCCATGACAGCATATATTTATGAAATGTAAAAATACTAATACAATGTTCTTAGTGTATCACATCCTGCCTGCTGCTGCGTCCCTCCACTCTCTCTCTCTCTCTCGACTGCTGCTGTGTTTCATATATAAAAATGATTTGATGAAAACTTAGATTTTCATTAGATTTTTAGACTGCCATTCAACTCATAAATTGATATGTCCATTAGGGGAGTCACAAAATACCAGACATTTAGTAGGCAATACCAATTGAGAAATTCCACAATCCTGGATACCCAATTCGATACCATAGTTGGAAAAAATAAATCCCATGTACTTCAACATACACTACTTTATTTAAAACACCCTCCGGACAATATAGTGAGAGGAAAATTATAGTCCTCATAAAAGTAACGTTAACGGCTCTCACGGGCTGGCTAACCTCTAGATAACGTT
The DNA here is from genome assembly GCF_949987555.1 of Borostomias antarcticus. Taxonomy (NCBI): domain Eukaryota; kingdom Metazoa; phylum Chordata; class Actinopteri; order Stomiiformes; family Stomiidae; genus Borostomias; species Borostomias antarcticus. The sequence goes on along the minus strand of NC_140234.1, from coordinate 48,666,308 downwards.
ACCTTATGAGTATTCTGTTTCCCCTATAATTGTAACAAGAACCCCTGTCAGGCTAAAACAATGTATTTATTTTTAAATCAAAACTAACGACTTTAATATCACTGACGTTTTTTAGCATAAGTTAATGGGAATTTAATATGGTGAAAATTAGCATCACGTCTAGCACAGACTGGGTTTGACAAAACTATAGCTAGTAGCTAATAGCCTATCGGCTAGTATGCTGACACTAACGGTCGTTAGTTGTGAGGACACCGTGATGTCCCATTCAATTAAATCACTGGTCGGCAGCTAATGTATAAAAATGTAATGGCTGCTGCTATCCTAATGTTACAGGATGATAGAAGCCGTCTTAACAGTTCGCTAGCTAGCCAGCTTATAGGCTATCACCAGTTGATAATTTGCCACAATGTAAAGACAAGTGATGTTAGTTTAGGTAACGTTAGCTAGCACCAACCTAGCTGGTTTTCATGTGGCTAATGCCTTATGTTAGCTACTTAGTTTACCAGTAGCTAGCTAACCTAGCTAATGCTAACGTTACTTACAGTTGCGGAGAAAAAGCTCCTGATATCCCTCATCCTCTTCGGAGGGGGAGGCGACATTGTGGTGGATGTACCTAAACGGCTGTCAGAATCACAACTGTATGGCTTGCTGTCAGCATCCAGTAAGGCTGTTGGTCTTCAGATCCAATCAGAAAATGCAACAATCTATCTCAGCCAAATGAGCCAATCAAACTTGAGTTTAAAAAATATATATATATAAAAATACTGGGATGGCACATTCACGGTGGAGGAAAGGGGTAGGCTAATGGTAACTCCGAACATAATGCAAACTAACTCACTCAAAATGCTACCAATTCTGTCCTTCCAAACTATGGGAAGGCCATCTAAATTATCTAATATAACTGCACTCCAAAGATAATGTGAACAAGGTTGCCTAAAAGTTAGGGACAATTTGGGCCACATGTCCCGACCATCCATACGCAAACCTACGCCCTTGGGGTCCACAGGCCGCCCAAATACAGCCGTCCATTCACCTCCATTCATTTTTTGGACTATGCTTATGCAAAAACTACCAAACTGATTTTTTATGAAACTTGGTGAAGGGGTGTATCATGGGCCACCTTAGAACACATTCAATTTTGGAGCAGACTCGAATCACTGGCCAGATCCACAATGAAAACAAAACTTAGAACTATGCTAGCTCCCTGTGTGGAGATGCTAGAGGCACGGTGTTTGGAGGACTGGGGTATGTGGGGGGAGAGCCTAGAGTGCACTGCACAGCCCCCTGCCAGCGTTGAATAGAAACCTGTGTATTTTAACATCTATGAAATAAATTCAGTAATTAATTCACTGGTTAAGGCTGAGGAGCTGGCACCCAATAATTATTTTTTATGATGAATGTAACTAATAAAGGATCTTGAATCATAACAAAAAAAATAGATCTAAAGAAATAAGTTAACTTCACACAGTGTATGTTTGTTTCAGCTGTGTGTTTGTGTGTGTGTGTGTGTGTGTGTGTGTGTATCAAGGAAGCGTGTTGGTGTGTGACAGAATCTCACTGTCAACAAAGTAGGTGAGTGTGTCGCAAGGTCGACCAGGTCACCTGAGCTGTCAGACTCCCGGCTCCCAAACGCAGCACTCTGATTGGACAAGACAGCTGAGTCTCGCGTGGTGAAAGCCATAGTTCATGGGGGTCTCTGGGTAATTTGAGAGGACAGATCGCAGAATGTGATTGGAGGAGGACAAGGGGTCGAAGCACGACCCTATGACCAGGATTGGCCTCTTGTGAGTCATGAACTTGAGGTATTCTGGGAAATGTGAGAGCAGGTAACTTTTCTCATTGTGTTTCCTCAGGAAAAAACACCTGCTGAGCCACTGCAAGAACATGTTCTTAAATGTAATTGTAGTCTGTGAATCATCTTTGCTCGTTTCTGCCAGGATCAATTAAAATCAACATTAGTTGACTTGTTTTTATGTTATTTTTAATTTCATGACACATGTGGTTGTTGTTTTCAAGACAAGAAAGTAAACTTCAAGTTCAACTTCAACTTTTGACTTAATTTGTCCCTGAGGGCAATTGGTTTGGCAGCAAGAGTAAAAACAAAACAACAATGACAACAAGCATTATA
>NC_140234.1:48649180-48659180 GCF_949987555.1 Borostomias antarcticus | reverse complement strand
CACTAGTACTACTTTATTGATCCCCAGGATATTGTATATTGATTATCTTGTTGTTGTCAACAGTACAAAAGCCACTATGGTTGCTCAAAAATATGTGTGTGTGTGTGTGTGTGTGTGTGTGTGTGTGTGTGTGTGTGTGTGTGTGTGTGTGTGTGTGTGTGTGTGTGTGTGTGTGAACAGTGAGTGAAAATGATATGAGATTAAGTTAGGTTTGAGGTTAGAGATATATCAATATTCATGAGATTGACTGATCTGCAACCCATCATGACAACAATAACATGCCCTAACCACAGGACTGGCTGAATGAGGAAAGCAAGGGAATGAAAGCATCGAGTGTGAGAAAGAGAGAGAGAGAGAGAGTGAGGAAGGAGGGAGGAAGAAAAGAAAGTCCTTTTCAGTCCCATCCATCATCATCAGCCCGGCTAAATGTGTGTCCTGGCTACCCCTCCTTTCTCACTTATTCTTTCTTTCTCTCACTCCCTTCTCAACTTTCTTTGGTTCTTTCTATTTATCTTACTTTTTGTCCAAATAACCCTGACTAGGACTTTGCCTTCCAGTCTTTTCAATTTCACAAACACTCTTTAGGAGGAGGAGTTTGTGCGGAGTGAAACTCTGGATTCTGATTGGCTAAGGCACTTCCTGTGTTTGGGGTAGGTGTCAGGGTCTGCAGTGAAGATTTATGGGACGGTACCTTCAGTGACATGACTGTGGGGGTGAGAGAGAGGGGGATGAGGTAGATGGATGGATGGCTGGAAGAGAGGTTATGGATAGAAAGACAAAGAGAGAGAGACGGAGATGGGGTTATTGTCTTGTTTGGCGGTAGTGGTACATTTTGTTTGGTGCTTAAAATTGTGCATGTCCTCTGTCTTCATCTCTGTCTCACACACACAATCAGACACCACACACACACACACACCTCCTCCCATCCCCAGCTTGTTTTTGCCGAGCACAGGAGATTAAAAACAAAACAATCAGTTCTGCCAGACCCGTTCTGACCTTAGCCTGGTACCCTTTGCCAGCACCACAGAGGCCCAGCAGGGTCAGGCCAGGAGTGGCCCCTGTGCCAACACATAGTCCACAGCGGCCCACAGTAATAGGCTTCCAGATCTAGCCTGGTTCCAATACTGTGACTGCCACACTTATCCTAGTACCTAGTTTTCTGTCCCAACAGGCTAAGTCCTATCTTCCCTGCCCACTGATCTAAATCAAGTTTATGGGTTTGAGCAGAGAGGTAGAAGTATATCAGGTTCTTTCACCTGCTGGCATGTTATTGTTATCATGATGGGTTGCAGATCAGTCAATCTCATATATGATATATGTCTAACCTCAGACCTAACTTAATCTCATATCATTTTCACTCACTTTGCCACACACACACACACACACACACACACACACACCTCAGGGACATTTTTTTTTTTCTACCCCAATGAAAACATACCACATGCCTGGCTAATAGGTGCAACCTACAGTATGGAGGGCGGATTAATACATTGCGCATGCACACACACACACACACATGCGGGCACATACACACATAGATTGAGAGTCAAAGAGAGAGAATGAAAGAAAGACAGAGAGAGAGAGAGAGAGAAACCCATTGAGTTTGGGTGATATAATGGTTTATTGTGTGTGTGTGTGTGTGTGTGTGTGTGTGTGTGTGTGTGTGTGTGTGTGTGTGTGTGTGTGTGTGTGTGTGTGTGTGTGTGTTTTCATTATTTCCCATTATTTCTATTATCTACATGTCATTGTTCCACATACTGTATCCATTCCAGCCAGCACCAACAGTATTCCAGCATGATCAGTCAGGGTGAAGAAGCTAGGCTGTTGTGTGAGGCAGGAGTCACCTGGGTAATACTCATTGTGTGTGTGTGTTTGTATTTATTTGTTTTTTTAGTACAAGTTTGTGTTTGTGTGTCAAACGTGTGTGAGAGAGATAGAAAGAGAGAGAGAGAGAGCGAGAGAGAGAGCGAGAGAGAGAGAGAAAGAAAGGAGTCCCCCTGATGGTTAGTAATCCCTGATAGCTGTGCAGCTCAGCCAATGAAGAGGTCATTTGGCTGTTGACTCTCACTCTCCGCCGGGAGCAGCTGTGTAATTGCTACTCTAATGAGTCACTTCTGCCAGCCAGTAATTCATAGTCACCTTCAAGCACATCCAGCACACACACACTCTCACAGACACTTACCTACACACACACAGGCCTTTGTTTGCACCTAGCAATAACACTACTGTGGTCAAAACGAAGCTTGAACCCGGAGGCGGATCGATACTGCCAAAGCTATGTTTTGGCACTCAAAATCCAGAGCTGCGTTCTAGCGCAATAGGTAAATCAACAGGCTTTTGAAATAAACTATAGGAATAGGGCTACTTTGTAACACTGTGTTCACTTCACATTATAACAATCAAACAGGTGATTTATGAGTTTGAGCTTTATTGGATACTATAGTTAATATCAATTTGGAAATAAGAATGATGCCATAAACGTAGAATGAACTTAAACTGCATTCAAGGTTTAGGTTGCCCCCAACAAGTAGACACTGAAATAAATTCATAACCCAAACAAGAGTAGACACTTCAAGTAATAATAATATTATCTCGTTCAAAGAAAAGAAACTAGTAACAAGTTAAAAAGCCTTTATTGACATATGCCGCTATACTCGTGGATAGGCTCCCCAGCTCAGTTTGTATTCCTGACCAAAGAGTATCATCACACCTGTCTGACCTTCCGAGCATCCTGCCCTTTTCTTTTTGAATAATATTCTCATTTCAATAATCTAATTAAATCTAAACATTCCAATATATAGTCCTTATAATCAGTTTGTTTTAAGTCCTTCATCCATTCCCTTACGTAATAGCTCCCATAATATGACGAGACTTATTGAACGGGTTTATGTCAGCAGTCCTGATGCAGAAGTTTGTGCTTGTGAATAAATATTAGTTTGTGTGAATGTTTTTACGAATACGCCAACTCTCTGTTCATGTCCCACATGTTGTCACTCTGTAACATCACCATCAAGAGATGAATAGGCCGACTATTTTAAACCTCACCATAGATATGGGCAAACATGATTAAAGATAGCTCATAGGCCTACAAACAGATGTCTGTTTTTACAAAATAACCCCTCAAATATGTTGTCATTTTAATCAGGAATAATAGTCTGAAATCACATCTGTGATTATTGAATAAGGAATTGTTTTGTTTGTGTGTGAGTCAATGATCAAAAATCAAACTAGAAATTGGACATGGGGTTTGGATTACTGGAAAAAATGAAAAGAGGAACTTTAGGAAGATCCGTGTGAACCGAGAGCAGCAGGCAGGAGGACTCGAGGACCAAGTTGGGTGAATTGGGTAAAAGTTGATTGCGCTCTAAAATCATGAAAGAATTAAACAAAAAATGCAGCAACACGAAGTAGATGAGATGGTGATTGGGAAGCAAAGGGTACTGTTTAAATTAATGCCAATATACCTGGCTGTGTATATAGTATACAGACTTTTGATGTGGTTGGATGGCTGCATTGTAAACTCACAACATTCTAGACTATGCTACTAGCCAAGAAGAATACACCCTTGATTGCTATTGCTCAAACTCGTAATTCACCTGTTTGATATGCTCTTTAATGGTGGTGTGATATGCGTCTTCAGGCATGTTGGTGTTATACGAGATTTGAACTATAGATCTTTAAGTGCAATTTTCACGTGTAATCGCGGATCATAGCCATGGACATCTGTGCTAGTGTAATCCAGGCCACACACACACACATTCTTACAGACACATTTACATACAAACACACACACACATACACACACACACCCTCTTATATATACATTCATAGACACATGTACAGTATACACACACACACAAACACACACACACACACAAACACACACACACACACACACACACACACACACACACACAAACGCACCTATACACATGCATAGTCGCACACACACATGCAACGCACTCACACAACTTTTTCAGAATGCATTTGTTTTCGTTTTTCATTTCCTTTGTTCCCTCCTGATTGCATCCCACGCTGGAAGAAAAAGCGCTCGTTCTCTGCTCGTTCTCCGCCTCTCCCTACCTCTCTTTCTCATTCCCCCATTCTCTCCTCCTCCTCCTCCTTGAATTCACCTTGGGGGTCTTGAAGCTCATCAATCTCTGGGTGGGTCCCCTCCGCAAACATGGCTACCTCTTGCCCTCCGGTCTCCCTCCATTTCCCTCCCTCTCTCTCTCTCCATCTCTCTCTCGGCCTCATCCCTCACATCCCACACTTTCTTCTTCTCTCTCTCTCCTGCCCCCCCCTCCATATCTGTCTTCTACACATCAGAGTAGTTGTTTGAAGTGAGAAGGAGACAGGCTTGTGGTGTTGGCCTGTCCCTTTAAGACTGTCAACTCCAGAATACTTTCAGCTGCAGCACTCTGAGTCAGACTCTGGCTAATAGAGAGAGAGAGAGAGAGAGAGAGAGAGAGAGAGAGAGAGAGAGAGAGAGAGATGTAAAGAGAAGGAAGAGAGGGGCAGGATGGAGGGAGACACGGCAGAGAGAGAGAGAGAGAGAGAGAGAGACGGGGAGGGGGCGCAGAGCGTGATTTGTTATCTCTGTGGTGCACGTGCCCAGGAGATGAATGGGGGGGTTAGGCTGAAGAGGTGTCTTTCATGTGTGATGTCTCTGCTCTCTCTCTCTCTCTCCTCGCATCTCCGCCCCCCTCCCTCCGCCCTCTCTACCCCTCTCTCTCTCTCCACCTCCTTCCCCTCCTCCCTCTCTCTCTCCACCATCTCCCCCTCCTCCCCCTCTACCTCTCTCTCTCTCCACCATCTTCCCTTCCTCCCTCTCTCTCCACCATCTCCTCCTCCTCCCCCTCTACCTCTCTCTCTCCACCTCCTTCCCATCCTCCCTCTCTCTCTCTCCACCATCTCCCCCTCCTCCCCCTCTACCCCTCTCTCTCTCTACTCCTCCTCTACCCCTCTCTCTCTCTACTCCTCCTCTACCCCTCTCTCTCTCTACTCCTCCTCTACCCCCTCTCTCTCTCTACTCCTCCTCTACCCCTCTCTCTCTCTACTCCTCTTCTACCCCTCTCTCTCTCTACTCCTCCTCTACCCCTCTCTCTCTACTCCTCCTCTACCGCTCTCTCTCTCTACTCCTCCTCTACCCCTCTCTCTCTCTACTCCTCTACCCCCTCTCTCTCTCTACTCCTCCTCTACCCCTCTCTCTCTCTACTCCTCCTCTACCCCTCTCTCTCTCTACTCCTCCTCTACCCCCTCTCTCTCTCTACTCCTCCTCTACCCCTCTCTCTCTCTACTCCTCCTCTACCGCTCTCTCTCTCTACTCCTCCTCTACCCCTCTCTCTCTCCTCCTCTACCGCTCTCTCTCTCTACTCCTCCTCTACCCCTCTCTCTCTCTACTCCTCCTCTACCCCTCTCTCTCTACTCCTCCTCTACCCCTCTCTCTCTCTACTCCTCTACCCCCTCTCTCTCTCTACTCCTCCTCTACCCCTCTCTCTCTCTCTCTCTCTACTCCTCCTCTACCCCTCTCTCTCTCTACTCCTCCTCTACCCCTCTCTCTCTCTACTCCTCCTCTACCCCTCTCTCTCTCTACTACTCCTCTACCCCTCTCTCTCTCTACTCCTCCTCTACCCCTCTCTCTCTCTCTCTCTCTACTCCTCCTCTACCCCTCTCTCTCTCTCTACTCCTCTACCCCTCTCTCTCTCTACTCCTCCTCTACCGCTCTCTCTCTCTACTCCTCCTCTACCCCTCTCTCTCTCTACTCCTCCTCTACCCCTCTCTCTCTCTACTCCTCCTCTATACCTCTCTCTCTCTACTCCTCCTCTACCCCTCTCTCTCTCTACTCCTCCTCTACCCCTCTCTCTCTCTACTCCTCCTCTACCCCTCTTACCCCTCTCTCTCTCTACTCCTCTACCCCCTCTCTCTCTCTACTCCTCATCTACCCCTCTCTCTCTCTCTACTCCTCCTCTACCCCTCTCTCTCTCTACTCCTCCTCTACCCCTCTCTCTCTCTACTCCTCCTCTACCCCTCTCTCTCTCTACTACTCCTCTACCCCTCTCTCTCTCTACTCCTCCTCTACCCCTCTCTCTCTCTACTCCTCCTCTACCCCTCTCTCTCTCTACTCCTCCTCTACCCCTCTCTCTCTCTCTACTCCTCCTCTACCCTTCTCTCTACGATACGATACGATATACGATACAATATGATACGATATAACTTTGTCAGCAATGCTGAAATTGGTCTTGCGACAGCTTACATATGCAACACATAACATAGTACATACATTTGACAAACAAAAAAATAACTACTACATCCATACACACACACACACACACACACATACATACATACATACATAGGCCTACATACATACATAGGCCTACACATACAAACATACATACATACATACATACATACATACATACATACATACATACATACATACATACATACATACATACATGAGAACCGTGAAAGACGAGGGCACAGATGACCCTTATTGTTTTACTGACTATGGCTCAGAGCTAGATTTAATTTTAAGGTTGACTGATGAACAAATGACTTTTTCTCTAACCTTGCTGAAGCCAGGGACTCTATATCTCCCTTTTGAAGGCATTAGCTCATATTCCCCATTCAGAATACTCTCTCTACTCCTCCTCTCCCTCTACCCCCTCTCTCTCTCCATCATCTCATCCTCCTCCCCTCTCTTCACCTCCTTCCCCTTCATTCCTCTCTCTCTCCACCATGTCTCCATCCTTTTGCCCTCTCAATTCAATTTTATTCAATTCAATTCAATTAGCTTTATTGACAGAATATACTCAGAAGGTAAATATTGACAAAGCATAGTACTAATTAAAAAAAATAAAAAAAGATGATAACACATATATATGAATAAGAAATGCTGTAATGAATTGTAATAATAATAATCACAATGTATATATGTATGTTTGTGTGTGCACAATCGTATGTGTGTGTGTGCTCTCTCTCTTTCTTTCTTTTTCTCTCTCCCCCTCTCTCTCTCCACCATCTCCCCCTCTTTTTGCTCTATCCTTTTGCTCTCTCTCTCTCTCTCTCTCTCTCTCTCTCTTCTCTCCATTCCCCCTCTCTTGTCTTCATGTCTCTCACTCACTCACTCACTCACTCACTCACTCACTCACTCACTCACTCACTCACTCACTCACTCACTCACTCACTCACTCACTCCTGCTTGTTCACATGCTTTTGTTCTTGTCCTCGAACCTTGAATATGGGAATAGAACCTAGCAGCTCACTTCCACTTAAACTTTTGTTGTTTGAAGTTGAGTGTTTTGTTTTTGATGGATGTGTGTCTGCGGATGTGTTTGGCACACTTCCACATTTCCACAGACAGAAAGACACACACACACACACACATACACTCTGTGGCATACCACTGTGTAGCCTGTACAGGAACAGATAGATTGTCCCTGAGCTATTTTCAGCCCAGAGGCTAACGGCATGGCTCTAATTCTATCGCTCACTCCGACAGGAGTAGACACACACACACACACACACACATTCATAGGCACTCGCACTCACACACACACACACACGGCTGGCTGCCTACCAGGCAGAGCATTGCACCTGTTCTGTCTGACTTTAATTGTTTTTGATGAGGAGTTTCACTTTGGTGTCGACATCTCAGTTCATTAAGAAACTATATCGCTCATATGGGATAATGGTTGTTTTGTTATTGAATTTTTGTTCAGGTGTTTTTGTTGCTTGTATATAAAAAGTTATATTTGAAATGCGGCTGGCTACTGTCATCCACTGGTCCCTCGAGAGCAACACTGAAATATTGATCTGTTGGAAGTGCCCAATAGGGCTGCTGCCAAGCTGTGAACAGAAGAATCCAGTCAATGGATTATAAGTGTGTGTGTGTGTGTGTGGGGGGGGGGGATTAAGCCTTACCAATGTTACTAGTTACAGGTATAATTAGGAAGATCACAATCTGCCAGGTATACTGTATTCACTAACCAGATGTGCTTTCATTATCACACTATCAGTAACGAGGTACTGTTTTTAACACCACAATGGAGTAATTAATTGGATTTCACCTCCTATCTCACATCTGCTATGCTACCATTTTATAGCAGGTGCTCCCTTGTGTTGACTTTCGTTGTGTTTTTATTGTCCTTATTCAGCTCTGCGTTGTGTTTGGATTTCAATAAAAGACGGCCCCCAATCTCACACAATACCACACAGTGGAGCTAATGCTTGCTATACAACATGCTCTTTGTATAGCAAGCAGCATGCATGCCAATGCTAAATATGTGGCAACTCATCTAATTCCGTGATACCAAAAGCTGTCACACTTGAATCAGAATCAGTTTTATTGCCAGGTAGGTTTTTACACATACTGTACAAGGAATTTGTTCTGGTCAGTTGGTGCATAACACTGATGGATAAACAACAATAGACAGGGTGCAAGGACAAGACAGGACAGTGCAAAGTACAAAATACAAAAAGGTGTGCAATATGGTGTGTGTGTATAATGTGTTAAAGGGCTGTTTTTACCTCAGAAAAGTGAATTTTAATGTCCTATGCAGAAATAAACTCACATTTCGCACCTGAGCTATCTTATTTCGTCTGTCTGAATGGATTCCTGTGAAGGCCCCGTTGACCAATGAGATGGAGGGGGAGGTGTGCCAATTTCTTCACGAAGAGTTGGGACAAGATGTAGCGATACGTGTGGATTTTTACAGCCGAAAACAGAACAGCGATGCGGCATAATTCCTGATGTGACGCGCTCGACTCGACTGGAAAAAAAATGGCAGAGTTCAGAGCGGAAGCAAACCTGGCCGCTAGGGCGGGACCTGGGCGGGACTATGATAATGCTCCTCGATTTACGTCACCAAAACGTCAGTAACAACGCGGAAAACTCTGAAAATCCGAATGGCTTGTTGAAGGGTGGAGCTTCCAGGGCAGGAGAAAGTGTGCTGACCATAAACAAACGACTGGGTTGTTTGATATCAACTGGAGGTGTAGAAGTCTACCAACATTGTCTTTGGCAGGTTGAATTTCTTCAACTGCCTCAGGAAGTACATCCTCTGCTGTGCCTTCTTGGTGAGAGAGCTGGTGTTCAGCTCCCACTTGAGGTCCTGGGAGATGATGGTGCCCAGGAAGTGGAAGGAGTCCAAAGAATCGACTGGGGAGTCATTCAGAGTGATGGGGGAGGGGGGGGGTGTCCTGAAATCCATAACCATCTCCATGTGTTTTCCCAGCTTCACGTGCTGCTTCCTGTCAGACAGGAAGTCGGTGATCCACCTGCAGGTGGAGTCAGGCACGTGTACCTGGGAGAGCTTGGCTGTGTTCCGTATCGCATACTTCCATACTATATAGTTTGCCAAAAATTTATGTTGTACAGTATGTCACAATACATAGTATGCCACATGCAGTATGGCAAAAATACCAGGATGTCCTACTACATACGGTCATATTTTGCAGTATACAAGCCAGCACACTTTTCTGGCTATTCTGACCCACAATCCTGTGCTCAGTGGAAATTATGTCACATGTGCGAGTCACGCCGATGATGAATCCCAGCTGTGGACGATTGTCGCTTCATGGACAGCGATAGATGTGGTAAAATTTGAAGGCGCAATGTTACGACAAGATAGTGTGTCCCAATTGGATGCACACTGCGTGCAAATTACATACTTTCTAGAGGCAGCTGTAGTACGTAAGTGGTAGTAAAAAGTAGAAGTATGCGATTCGGAACGAACGCAGCCAGTGTCCTCCAGCCAGGCCGAGAGCATGGTGTTGAAAGCAGAGCTGAAGTCCACAAACAGGATCCTGGCGTAGGGAGTCCAGGTGCTGGAAAATGTAATGTGGGCCATGTTTACTGCATCATCCACAGACCTGGTTGCGCTGTAGGGGAACGGCAGGGTGTCCATGAGAGGGTCAGTGAGGGATTTGGGGTGCAGCAGAACAAAGCACTCAAAGACCTTCATTACTACAGAGGTCAGGGCGGTACCTC
>NC_140234.1:48624180-48639180 GCF_949987555.1 Borostomias antarcticus | reverse complement strand
GTACTGCTCGCAGAGCTGGGTGGATAAAAGGCTGTCACTAGCCTATATATATATATAGGCCTACTCTCCCACCTACAGATATATTTCTCCCACTTACATATGTTTGTCTTCTTAAGAGATGCTGGTTAAATGCAGAAAACACCCTCTGGTCTCTAGCTTTCACAGCTACCTTGTCACCCTCGGTCTCCATCTCCGACTCCCTGTTCTGCCAGGCTGCTTTTGTTTACCCACTGATTGATGTCAAATCTGCATTGTTCACGCTGTGTGTGTGTGTGTGTGTGTGTGTGTGTGTGTGTGTGTGTGTGTGCCAAGTCGCTGGTGCATATCCATGTCTGATCTGTAGAGCTGTCGGTATGGTGCTGGAGGCTTTCACTGCTGTGATTTCACAGTCAGCTGCCAATTCCCAATTCGAGGCCTATTCAATGTTCACAATAACTATGAGGACACACATTCTCCCATTATCGCTCTCTCACACACACACACACACACACACACACACACACACACACACACACACACACACACACGCGCACACAGAAACAAACAAAGACTAAATATCCTCCTCTCAACCCCCCCCCCCCCCTTCCCACACACACTTTATCAACACAACCCTTGCTTTCCACCCCCAGTTCTTAACTCCTGTGTGTGTGTGTGTCAGGTGTTTCGGGGAAGACACGTGTATCTCCATCCCGGACATCGAGGCGGTGGTGATGGTGCTGCAGCCCAGCGAGCCCCGGATCACCATCGCCGGGGCGGAGCGGCTGACCAGGCCGGCCTCGGACCTGCGGGGGGGCGGCGGCCTGGCCCTGTTCCAGGACCTGCACATCATCAGCACCGTCACCAAGGGGGACGCCAACACTCAGCGCACAGGTACAGGACCGTTCCCCGTGGCGGGAGCCGCCGAGGAGACCCTGCTGGGTCACACGGCCATTTGAGGGGCCGTATCGACAGTCCACAGCAGTGGTTCCCCTTCCCAAAGTGGCGGTCGCCAGATGGGGATGGGCGGGTCACGAGATCATAAAAATGATTAAAAATAGCCTATTAACCATAATTGTTACGAAAGATAAAAAATAGTATTTAATAATACAATAGCTGCTGTGCTGGGTTGTTCATAGACTATGCTGCTCTAACCCAGCAGTTGAGTAGTTATATAACCCAGCGTTTTGGGTAGACAGACCATGAGGTGCCCCTCAACATCACATTGTATGGCATGCTGTAGCCCCATAGAGAGTCCACAGAACAGTGCATAACCATTCATGGAGCACATAGCAGCCTGCTGACTACTGACACGTTGGTCTTTCACGTGTTGAGGACTGCACGTTTTTGCAAACACTTACAGGACCGCACGTCCACTCACAGGAACACATTTTGTAATCAGAATCATGTTCAGATGAATATCTTAGTGTTATTTGGTAATGCACTGGAATTGTTAACGGCCATGCCCTGTCACCCAGCTGAACACTCCTTAAGGCATGTCACAGACAGATGGAGAACACGACATTGCTGTGAAAATGCATGAAATGCTTTATAGCTCCTTATTTCTCCTCTCTGCACTCTTTGATTCCAAACCAAAAATGTAATTCGCACATCAATGAATCATTGAAGAGTTCTCCCATATTGATAATTCTGTTCATACATTCATGAATTCAAAGTCCCTGTATCCAACAGTGAGCCACCTGCTGTCTCAATATTCCATCCCTTACAGGCTTCTGGCGTTTCTAGAATGTTCCCTCAGGGATAGATAACGTTCCTATCTGTGGGTCTTTAGCTTCACTTTTCACAGGGCCTCAGGAGACTGGTTTACAGCCAAAGCTGAATTTTCAAGCTGTCCATCTGTTCGAGTATGATGTGTTATTTCTCCTGAGTGTTTGCGTGTGTACTGTATGTGCATGTGTGTGTTTGTACATGTGTTATCTTTGCCTACAGGTGTTTGTGTGTGTGTGTGTGTGTGTGTGTGTGTGTGTGTGAGTGTGTGTGTGTGTGTGTTCATGTTCCAGTTTGCATTTGTGTGCGGCATGCACAAGTTGGCATGCACATTTGTCTGTGCGCGTGTGTGTAGAGGAGCTTTCCAAGCGTCCCCCCAGGCTCCCCTGAAAAGTTCACGGCGCCTTAACCTATTGGACATCCTCCATGCTGCTGTGTAAGATGTAATGTAGTTTACTCAGAATATGGGGCCACCAGCCTCAGGAACGCTGGCAGTATAGGGCTATCTCTGAAGCCTCATACCTTGTGCTGACTAAGTCTTCTGCCTCCGAGACAAATGACTGCACAGGCCTCCTGCCTGGCCCGACCGCAATTGGAAATGACATTTAAATCCGTGTTTTAGTCCTGGTCGGAGCAAGACTGCAACCATGCAGCGGCGAACAGCGGGGCTCAACTCGGTGGCTCGCTTGAGCATAATTATGGAGCAGAACAAGGTTTTTTCTCTCTCTCTATTGTGAGGCAGAGGGATGGAGGGATGGATGAGGAGGGAGGGGGGGGGACAGCATCGCTTTCAGAAGCCAGCTTCTCTCTTTCTCTTGGTGAAATAGAGACCACAGCTGGAGGGTTGAGATTAGCCTGTGTGTGTGTGGGGGGGGGGGGGGGGGATGCATGTGTGTGTGTGTGTGTGTGTGTGTGTGTGTGTGTGTGTGTGTGTGTGTGTGTGTGTGTGTGTGTGCGTGTGTGTGTATAGGAGAGGACTTGATGAAGTTCCATAATGAGGAGATTTTGGGTTCTGTCAAAGACTCAAGGATTAGGACTAATCGTGTTCCATGGTGGTGGTGCAAGAAGACTCCACTGAAGTCATTAATCAAGTCCTTGCCCTCCCTCCCTGTTCTCTCTTCTCCATCTCTCTCTTCATCCTCTCCTCCTCTCTTCTCCGTCTCTCTCTTCATCCTCTCCTCCTCTCTTCTCCGTCTCTCTTCATCCTCTCCTCCTCTCTTCTCCGTGTCTCTCTTCATCCTCTCCTCCTCTCTCCTCCTCTCTTCTCCGTCTCTCTCTTCATCCTCTCCTCCTCCAGAGAAACCTCCATCCTTCAGTCTTTTTGTCTGCCTTTCTGAGTCTTCTCCACCCGTGTTAGTCCTTCCCTCTCTGGCTGTCCACTACTGTTACATCATTTTCTTTTCCCTTCCTCCTCCAATCCCATAACTGTTTTTTTTATTTTTATTATTTCACCCAATTTGGTGGCCAATCATACCTGACCTATTGTCAAATAGTCCTTTGTTGCTGTGGAGGGCTGTTTACAATCCGGCGGCGGCCAGCAATCCAGAAGAGATAGCCAGCTATCTGACTCTCTCAAGCCAGTGAACCTCGAACCCTCGGACAGAGATTCAGCTGACAACCCTCGGGGAGCGGCGCCCCAATAGGCCACTCCCTCACTGCCAACCAGGGCTCGTACTCTGGTCCCCGGTGGGCAGCTGCACCGGAACACCCCACATTAGACCGCCGGCGCCACCGCCGGCTCCCGCCATTAACTGTTTCTCTCTGTCTCTCATTGGGCCTCATTCACGAACGAAGTTAAGAATTTCTTAGGAAGCATTTCTTCTTAAATTCCACTTACACCGTTTCCAAGAAGATTCTGGCATTCACCAATGTTTTCACAGGTGGGAACTAAGAACAGAATCTACGAACACGGAAGAGCAGTCTTAAGTAGGCTACGGACTATTTGTGCGATGTTTATTAAAATGATTTGTGATTGTGTTTACGGCCATATCTACAATTGCATAACATTGTAGGATTGCAATACTACAATATTTGTATCATTTATAATAATGGTATTCATTATTTTACAAAGCAAGAGTGCTGTCTTTCCAATCCCCGATGAGGGAACTGTGTGCCCTTCTCCGGATACAGCGTTCACTGAATGAAAAGGCTAATATCATCCCATGCATTTTACAGACGCTGCTACTGTAAATATGACAGGTGTAGTCTGGTCTTTAGTTTTTCATTCGGGCATGTCGCGTTGGCAGTTGCCGCGTTGACAGTTGACACTTCCATCCCCCTCATTCTCTCTCTCCCGCTCTCTGGGGAGTGCCAGGCCCAGATGGATGTCCGGAGCAGTCCCTTGCTAACAGCAGATCTCAGATCAGGCTAGTCTCCTCCTGGTAGCCTCCCAGGGGAGGGCTGGCAGCCTCTCTGGGAGGACCCCCCTCCTTAGGGAACCTCTTTAGAGGCACGGCAGGCCCCATCCCAGGGGAGGAGACAGACACAATGTGGCTGGTGCTTATCGGCAGCGCGAGTTGCTAGGGTGTGTGTTAGTGGGGTATGTTCAGACAGCAGGGTGTGTGTTAGTGGGAGGTGTTCAGACAGCAGGGTGTGTGTTAGTGGGGTATGTTCAGACAGCAGGGTGTGTGTAAGTGGGGTATGTTCAGAGAGCAGGGTGTGTGTTAGTGGGAGGTGTTCAGAGAGCAGGGTGTGTGTTAGTGGGAGATGTTCAGAGAGCAGGGTGTGTGTTAGTGGGAGATGTTCAGAGAGCAGGGTGTGTGTTAGTGGGAGATGTTCAGACAGCAGGGTGTGTGTTAGTGGGAGATGTTCAGAGAGCAGGGTGTGTGTTAGTGGGAGATGTTCAGAGAGCAGGGTGTGTGTTAGTGGGAGATGTTCAGAGAGCAGGGTGTGTGTTAATGGGAGATGTTCAGAGAGCAGGGTGTGTGTTAGTGGGAGATGTTCAGACAGCAGGGTGTGTGTTAGTGGGAGATGTTCAGAGAGCAGGGTGTGTGTTAGTGGGAGATGTTCAGAGAGCAGGGTGTGTGTTAGTGGGAGATGTTCAGAGAGCAGGGTGTGTGTTAGTGGGAGATGTTCAGAGAGCAGGGTGTGTGTTAGTGGGAGATGTTCAGAGAGCAGGGTGTGTGTTAGTGGGAGGTGTTCAGAGAGCAGGGTGTGTGTTAGTGGGGTATGTTCAGACAGCAGGGTGTGTGTTAGTGGGAGATGTTCAGAGAGCAGGGTGTGTGTTAGTGGGAGATTTGTGTTTTTCTCTACATGGACCTAAATTGTTCAAATGTGTGGAAGCTTCTGGGTGTGTGCTGTATTATCTATACTTATGTATTGTGTGTGTGTGTGTGTGTGTGTGTGTGTGTGTGTGTGTGTGCACATGTGCGTGCGTGTATGCGTGTGCAAGCGTGTCTGTGTGTATAACCTAGTGAGCTTATACTTTATATACTGTATTCATACTTATGTATTGTGTGCGTGTGTGCGTGTGCGTGTGTGTGTGTGTGTGTGTGTGCAGCTCACAGGGCAGGAGTCCTGGAGGAGATCATCCATAACCTGGACTACTGTGACATCCTGGTGCTGGGTGAGGAGTTGAGGTCAGAGCAGGAGAGCATGCAGCTGCCTCGTAGTGCCCTTCTGGGCAAACACCTGGACGCCACCAACTCCACCTCCGGAATGTCCATCTACGGTAGGTTACCATCAACCGCCCCACACTGACCTCTCCCCAACTCCCCCCTGGCTTGTCCGCCTGTGATTTGTTACGGCGGTAACAAGCACTGACCCCTCCCTGGCTCCATCTCCCGCGTGGCCATTTGCTGTAGGTTACCGCGGTAACCACCTGCCTCTGACATCTGCCCCACGCTTCAGATCCGGCGCATCTGTCTACGTTCGCTTCCCACACACACTCAACGAAAGTCACAGAGTTGGCAGCCAAGTCTGTTTATTCCTCTACGGTTCTATTCCTCTACTGTTATCTATTCACGGCCTAGCCTCGGATAACTCTCTTACAAACGCACGGTATCGTTCGGGTCATTATGTAAAACCGTCGGCGCCTTGACCTCTGGACCTCATTCTTTCACTGAACAGCCGTCCTCGTTCTCCGATACCTGCGAGCACAGACAGTAACCATAGCAATGACTCTCCTTCAGGCTTGCATTTGTCTTCCTTGAGCCTGGTAACCATAGTGACTGTCTCTACTCTCTACCCCCGCCCCCCAGGTGTGGACTCCATGTCTAATTACGAGCAGGTGATCAGACAGGTGCACTATCACAACTGGCGCCCCGCCCAGATCAGTGACAGGAAGTTCCGCCTCACCTGCTCCGAACTCAACGGGCGCTACACCAGCAACGAGTTCAACCTGGAGGTCAGTCGTCGCGAGGGGAGCATAATGTTTCTCAACACCTTCATGCTCTGTGCTTCATGCTTTGTGGAAATATATTATGTTGATATTAACCTTTTGCTTGACCTTGACCTTGCTTGAAAAAACTTTCTAAACCATAGCCTATGTGGTGTTTAGCCTACTGCAGAAATGGTCTCTGTACATACTTAAGGATAGGTTTAAGTACGGTTAAAGGACAGGTTAGGAATTTAGCATTATATGCCATGTTACAAGGTTATTTACGATCATACAGTAGACAACGGCCAATATCAAAGTTTCATCAAACGGTGCACTCTCGAGATAAAGCCCGTCGCCGCTAACACACTCAGTGGGATCCATAGCTGCATAGACAATATCCCTCAAGTACACCATAAACTCTCGTTTTCAAAGACAGCAAGCTAAATTCTTCATGTCTTCATGCCTTTGATCTGTGTTCTCCTCCCAGGTCAGCGTCCTCCACAGCTCAGAGGCTGGGGAGCATGTCAATCACATGATGGCCCTGCCTCAGTACACACAAGTGGCCCATCGTCCGTCCATGGTCCATAACCTCTACCCCTCACACAATTCAGGTGAGCCAGCCGGTACCGAAGAGCCGGGGTGAGTTCAATCTGAAAACGGGGTGCACCGTTTTGCTACGGGTTGAGCGACATATTTCCGCGAAACGGTGTGCAATTGGCTTTGAGGTAGGTTTTCTCTCGTTTAGCGGGTGTGTCAGAAGTGTCACCCAATCAGCAGATGGGTGCACATTCCAGGGGCTGAAGTCACCCCTGCTAGCAGAGAATAGCTCTGCCCTGGATACCACTGAATTCAACAAGATTTGTCTTTACGCTCAGCTCTGAACCTGCAGAAGAAAAAAACATAGACAATCACATTACAAACTTGCAAGACAAGCTGTAGCTGGGAACTCTCACATAGCCCTTTTCCACCAAAGTAACTCTGGTTCGTGAACCGATTCGTTTCAGAATTCTTGGAACCTTCTCCTTCTTCCCTCTATCCACTGTAGGGAACGGGCCCGCGTTTCGACCAGTTTTGAGCGGAATCCGTTATACGTCAGCAGCCTGGAGATATAGGCATGTGTAAAGTTGTTTAGGTGGTGTGTCACGCTTGCATAGTCTACTTCATTATAAATATAGTAGGTCGTAATCACACTATTGTTTTAGGGATTGTCAATTATAATTTGTATGAAGTCAGTTTGATGGCTGGTGATTCAGATAGTTGTCACTTAGCATAGAGAGATTCACACTTGGGAGCCTTCCTGGTGCACATTTACACATAGCTGAAGCGGTCGATTACCACTCTTATGGAGTAAAGCACAGTTGTTTATAGTTATCGATAGACCACGCCCACGATATCGTCACGGTCTGCGCTGAAAAAACTATTTTTTGGTGCCGGTTCAGAACAAACTTTTGGGTTCCTGAACTCATTTATTTTTGGTCAAAATGCTCGGAACCGTTCAAAATTAGGTTCGTGAACCGGCACCGAACCGGTTCCCTCTTGGTGGAAAAGGGCTACAATGGCGCCGATTGGTTAGACCTTTTCTCTACTGCTAGTCTAAGGGGTGGAAATGGGCCAAACGTCTCTTAATGTTACACATCAACTACAGTACCAATTACTTACCCACCTTAATACCATGATTGATCGACCCAGGGCCCTGGAGACCCCTGCGGTCACTGCTCTTAGAGGTTGCAGCAGACTCTGTGGTGTGTGTGTGTGTGTGTGACAGAGGGAGAGAGAAATAGAGAGCGGTCCACAGCGTCAGTGAAGGGGTCTGTGGGAGAGATGTGGCGCATGTCCACTAGTGAGACAGGAGAACTACAGAGGAGGATCTGTGAGAATCATATGAAAAGAATTTGACCGTGACGTCTTATCTGCCGGGAAAAGCTGCTTGATATCAGTGGTGTTCTGTTGAGAGAGCTATGTTTGCATGGTGTGTATGTGTGTGTGTATGTGTGTGTGTGTGTGTTTGTGTGTGTGAGAGAGAGAGAGAGAGAGAGAGAAAGAGAGAGAGAGAAAGAGAGAGAGAGAGCATAATAAATGCAGTCTGCGAGGTCTCTCTTGAAGAGAGATCAGAAGGCTTCGATTTGGACTGAAAATGTTTCTCTCTCTCTCTCTCTCTCTCTCACACACACACACACATGCAGGATACATCAATTATCTACTAAAGATTCCTTCACCACAGACACACATACATACACATTCACACATAAATGGCTGTTTCAGAGGCTTGACGGTGTTCGGAGGCTAGATCAAAGCTCATGGGACATACAGAAAATGATCGAAAATGATCAAGAGAAGAGCTCTCTTTGTGTGTGTGTGTGTGTGCACGTGCGTGCATCCATGAGTTTGCGTTCTCCCACTTCCAAGGTTTTTTTACATGGAAAACGACAGAGATTCTATTGTTGTATAGTATTGTTGCAGACTCTGTGCAATTGCATACATAATGAGATTCATACAAACATATTTATGCAAATACATTATTATTTGCATAATAACATTTTATGCATGCTTTTAGATTCACCATAAAAGACATAAAACAATCTATCCACTCACAACTCACTATCCACTTTCTACAGTTGATTGTTTATTCATAACTTGAGCAGTTGTAGAAGCAGGGTTGCCCAATATCTTTCTCCTCCATCTGATCACCCTCCAACCCCCCAGGTGTCCCCAGTGCGGCCACGGTGGTGATAGTCATGTGTATCGCCGCCCTGGTGGTGGTGGTGGTGCTGGGCATCTACCGCATCCACCTGACCCACCAGCAGGATGTCAAGGCCTCCGACACAGCCAAGGAGGGAGACCTGGACTGGGACGACTCTGCACTCACTATCACCGTCAACCCCATGGAGGTGAGAGAGAGGAGGGTGGGGGGGTGGGGATGGAGGACATGAGAGGGGGCAGGGGTGGAGGGAGGGAGGCAGAGAGAAGGGGATGTAAGGAGGGAGAGAGAAGAGATGGTGGCTACAAGATAAATATAGAGTGAGAGAGAGAAGGGAAGGGAAGACTGAGACAGGCCTCTGAGGATTTGAGTGAGACGTTATTTGAGTGAGAAGAAGAGGGTAAGAGACTCCTTTTGAGATGTAAGTCAGGGCGCGGCAGCAGGCATGAGGAGACAGGAATACATAAGCTCACTGTGTTCAGGGATCACTAGTCTCCTCACCTCCTAGCCCCCTCTCTCCTCCGTGCCACAGAACCTCGAGGAGCCCCACGCCCCAGAGGAGGAGGCTAGCGAGGAAGAGGAGGAGGAGGAGGACGATATCACCAGCGCAGAGTCCGATGACAGCGAGGAGGAGGAGGAGGAGGATGTCCAAGTTACCAGGGTGCAACAGGGCAGCAAGAGGGGCCTGCTGAGCTGGGAGAAATCTACATAAACTTGCTAAATAGACATCCACGCGCACGCACGCACACACACACACACACATACACATACACACACACACACACACACACACACACACATACGCATGCATGCACACACATGCATGCACACACACGCGCACGCACACACACACAGAACCCTTCATTAAATTCAAAAATCTAGAAGACTCAATTGATGATGATGATGATAGAAGACTCAATTGTGGCTTTAAAATGAGGTCATATCACCATCTACTGGTGAGAATGAGAAAAGAACAGCCTCAAACAAAATAAAATGTTTAATGGTATTCCCCAAACACACACTCACACATACAGTATGCGCGCATATTTCACACATGTGGGCACAACACACACACACACACACACACACACACACACACACACACACACACATCAAGACTCCAGCCTGTACACCATTCAGAAGACTCTTTGCCCTTTCTTTTAGTATCTGGTGTTCAAAATACAATGCTCAATAGTAATATAACCTGATACCACCCCAGCAGTCTTGAGTACTATCAGCAAGGTACTCGGCCTGCTTGTCAGCCCCACAATGACTTAGTCTTAGCCCTGGCAGCTCCACCTATCCTTTTATACTGAGACTGTGAGGAAATGAAGCTACTAAATGTGAAAATATACTGCTGAAATTTGCTTGTCAAATATGTTTTCCACCTGCGTCTTCAGGTATGAAAATTCAGAATTGCTGGCCCCTGTGGTCTTTTGGCAGTGATGTAACTCCCATTGGCCTATAAGATGACATTAATTCAGAATGGTGTAAACATATACTATGTTTATATCTTACATTATGTCAGATGTATCAAAACCCATGCAAATTGAAAATAGTCTATACTAAAATAATTTATCAGATTAATTTGCTGTATTTTAATACCTGAAATATTTTTGGTTTATCACAATGGAATACATTTTATTTTATCACTGCTTAAAGCCTGGATGATGAAGTCCAGGTGATTTTAACAAAATTGAGTGTGATTCAATGGAACTGAAAAAGAATAAGCTTTTTGTTTTGATTGATTGGGCGTCATTCCTACCTGGTGCAGGTCAATAACTCTTTCTGGTTCTGTTTTTTGGACACACACACTACGATGGAGGAGAATCCTTGTACATTTTTATACGCTCCTCTTAACCTGTAAATAGTGGCTAGAGTAACGTTAGGTCACCCCACCCTAAACCCAGCAAGCCCCTCCCACTCTCCATCTGTATGTACGCACAGTGAAGCCCGCCTCTGCTATTCTGTACATACTCACCAAACATCCAGTCTGTATTTCAGGTTCCAGATCATTCCAATTGGACCCAATTGTCTGTGCTTTCTCTACAGAACAACATTTAACCAGAAAACGAGAGGGCTCAAACGTAAGGGGAACACATTTCTGTAGGAAATTATCATGGAAAGGTGGTCCTTGTGGTCAGTTCCACAACATCCGCTGGCCGAAACGATGGGCAGTTGTCTTTTCTAGTGGATACACAGTCCCATGCTCTCTGTGCTAAATGTTCTTCCCATAGACCACTGGAGTGCTGGGCCTCATTGATATTCTGTAAAGATGCACTGTTCCTTCCTCCCTCCCTTCCCTGGAAGATCAACGTTCTGACATGACTGGATTGGTACCAGCTGTGTAGAGAAGCACATGCTTTTAACTACCCAGACATCTGAGATCAGAGCTAACCTGGAGGAGCGTAGGAGAAGGGAGGAGTCTATTCTCAGTGGGGGGGCCCTGTGTCTTGTCTCTGTGCCACCCAGAGGTCATAGGTTGTGCTTAAAGGCACCAGAAGCCTTCCCTCTCTCTCTCTCTCTCTCTCTCTCTCTCTCTTCCACAGCTCTAACAGGGAGAACTCATCTCTCTAAGACTTTGTGTATAGATACATGTTCCTGTAAAGTTCTCTAAAGTTGTTCCCGTCATCTGCTGTGACACCTGTTCTTGTGACGTCACCCCTCTTTCACCTGCCCCCTTGTTCCAACTTCCGGTGGACTTGCATCAACCCCCCTCCTAATGTTCTCCCAATGTTTGATTTAGAACAGGAGGAAATAAATATGAACCTTGTAAAATGTGTAAAACCTTTTTTTAGTTTGTTTTTTTTTCTCAACTTTTTTTGGGTCTGTTTTTCCTAGTTCCTTGGGATGGTCACGACAGCACTTTCTGTACATTGGCCAATAAAGACTTGTTTTAGAATCGAGCTGTGCGTCTCCTTCATTTGTGTGTTTCATGTATGTTTCATGCATGTCTGTGTGTAGGCCTATGGTCACAAAAAAGTCCTTTCTAAACCCCTCACATATTTACATATTTATTTCTTTGAATAGTAGATCTAAACACTGCCATATGGAAAACCATAAAAAAACGGGGGTCATTATCTATTACAGATTATAGAGCACATGCTCGATTTGAACATATCCAATCCGATGTCTCCATCTACTGGTGGTCCTGATAAACTGAGGCTTCTGTGTAGGCCCTACTCTCATCTGTGCTTTAGAGAGGACCTGACCTGCCTATGAGCAGCAGCCATACCTTTGAACATTCCATTTAATGGCTACAGTATGCTACTAATTGAATTGAAACCTTTATTGCCCCAGAGGGGCATACTACAGTATGTGGAAGCATGTGTTTTGGAGACGGTAAAGCACAAGGCCTTGCTAGCAAATCAAAGTATTGTGTCAGCGGTAACAAGTTAATTGGGAGTGGCGGGCGCCTGCAGTGGGCAATGTCGTTGACGTCATACGTCACCTGTAGATGGGATTTGCAGTGGTCAACTACGTCACAATAATACAGGGGAGGACCTGACTGCAGAAAATACCTCCGCAAGAGGCGTCCATGCATGTGATGTATAGAAGGGTCTATCTGCGGACTCGCAGACTACATGACACGCCCACTTTGCTACAAAACACACCCCCTTCACTACCCGACAGCCCCGCCTGAGATAACTTCCCAGACTAGTATGAGGATGACCCATGTTAACAGCCTGTAGTATTGCAAGAAGACCCTAAGAAAACTATTAGATTGGCAGAGGCCTAAATACTGCCTACTATGAGATACCTACCTACCTTATCTGAGTCTCAAACTATGGTTTAATGGTCTTAACGATACTCAACACCCAATATTGTACCTTACAAGACTATCAGTAAGCTGTACAGTATATTAGCTTCCGCCAGCTCATCATACTGTAGGTGAGCTGGCGAGCGTAGCAGCGGACACCACGCCTGCCAGAGCTTCGGAGGCGATGGACAGTCAGGTTAAATGGATGGTAAATGGACTGCACTTATATAGTGCTTTTATCCAAAGTGCTTTACAATGGCCTCTCTCATTCACCCATTCATAAACCAATGGCGGAAGCTGCCATACAAGGTGCTAGCCTGCTCACTGGGAGCAATTTGTGGTCTAGTGTCTTGCCCAAGGACACTTCGACATGTGGACCGGACGAGCCGGGATTTGAACCGACAACCCTGCGATCACTGAATGACCCGCTCTACCTCCTGAGCCACAGCCTCATGGTCATGGCAAATGCTCTCCCCAACCCTTAACCTAATCTTAACCACTCGCTTTTTGATATTTTAATTTAACCATCACTGTTAAAAATGGAGACAGAGTTCAAATGTTAAGAGGTTTAATGTAACATGTAAGTCACGGATTACTGCAGAGTTTTTCTCCGAATCTGGAAGTCTAATAACGCTGGCGTAGGACGGTTCTGTGAAGTGGGTGTATCAGGTAATAGGCGTGTCCTGTAATACTGTGGACCCACAGATAGACCTACTTGCCTTAGTGGCCTCTTGTTTGGGTTAGCGTTAACCTAGCCCTTCCCCGCCTATCACCAAACCAGCCTGTTATCCCCTCCCAATTGACCTAAGAACTCCCAGCCCAAAGCTGAGCTGGACGGACTGACCCACTCTCTGGCTGTCCACCTGTTCTGCCCTGCTTGCCACAACCCTGGCCTGCAGTCACTGCTCTTCCTCCAGCCCTCGTCTCTGCCAGCAGTGCCTGGACGGCATCCGCAAGAAGGCCACCTCCATCCAGACCTCAGAGGACCAGGCCTGCTCCGAGTGCAAGGCCCCCTACTCCCCCACTGCCTGGTGGCGCCTGGGCCTCCCGAGGGTACCCCCTCACCGCCCACGTCAACACGAAGATCCTGGAAAAAGTCTAGGGACTAGGGCAAGTTGAAACAGCCCAAATTCAACCGGGCCGAGGATGCGTCCCTGGGGAACACCACCTGCCAGATTTGCCCCAAGGAGCGTGGCGGCCAGCGATACTGCTGTACACGCATGCGGGGGTCAATTACTGCTCCAGGTGCCTGAGGAATCTCCGTGGCAACCAAGCCTTCCAGGCCCACGGGGTGACTGACTGTGCATCGCCCAGCTGGAGAGATCCCTCTCCCTCTGTTGCCTTGACGACGGGGCTGGGCCAGGCATGTGCGGAGCAGCCAGGGGCACCTGAGTCACAATGTCTGGACTGCCAAAGAGGCTCGCACCAGAAGGGAGGCGGCCTTCTGCAGCGCCCGGGGGCATACTTGCAAGGGACAGAAGATAGAGCACATCAGTCTGCTGATCTCTAATACTGAGTCTGCCCTTCAGTCTGTATGAAATTACGTTTTTATGTAACTGTGTGGGTGGCTTCTGATGTATTAATTAGCAACTTTAAAAACCCTGTCCTCCTATTCACACACAAAAATAAAACCATTTCAACTGCTGTCTCTAGTCATGGCATAACGCCCAAAGCAAACACTAAAAATACCTCCATAATCAACTGTGAAACAAAGCACTTATTAGCATGGGCTAACGAGTCCAGGGGTGACCCTCTCATTACACACCATAAAACAATTCCATCTCATTAACCTAATGTAGCCACGTGTAGCACCACGACTCCGCATCGCTCACAGGGCTGGTAATCTTGTCATTCTAATTAAGAGACTCCTAAATGTGCACTGGCCAAGAAATAATCGCCGCTGTTAAAAATAATCTAATTGGTAGGGTGTATGTGATAAGTAGTGTGTGTGTGTGTGTGTGTGGTATCAGGTCAGAGAGGGTTAATTGTGTTTGTGAGAGAGCTGGAGGTGCTCGGGGTCCAGTTATGAGTCAGTTGATTGGTTAATTACTGACCTGGCTGTTTGGTGATTGGTTGTGAAAGAATTGGAAAAGTAATGGAGTGTGTGTCATGCACAGCGTGTCAGACTTTAATATGGGTGTCATCTGCTCGGCTGTGAGTGTTGTTAACCTGCAATAGCTCAGGACATCAATAAAGCCAGCCACTGTGCCCTCATAAAAGCCATGCACTATGCTATTGTGTTCACACCCCGCCCCATATGTGTGTGTGTGTGTGTGTGTGTGTGAGAGAGAGAGAGAGAGAGAGAGAGAGAGACAGAGAGAGAGACGGACAGAAAGATAAATGCCCCAATGTTACATTGCTAGCGGTAGAAAATAGAAAGAAGTGCAGTTACTGTAGCTGACCACCAGATGGCAGTATGTTGCCGATTAGTGCTGAGACATACGCGCAGGGTCCACAAATAGAGACGGTGAAAATCACACTGACACCCTGCAAATAACCTACACCGACACCCGGACAGGA